>NW_005842601.1:0-21982 GCF_000455745.1 Alligator sinensis | reverse complement strand
CCTCTAAAGTTATCAGATCTTGGTGCCAGATTAGATCTCTGCCAGCTTTTAGAAGCTTTACTGAGTTGTCAACAGCTTGTCTGTTAATAAGCGCAACTGTTCCTCATCAAGGCTGTATGAGCAAAGCATCTGGAAATGTGGAGATTCAAAGGAAATATCACTAGTTAAGCCCAACATAGAAAAACAGTGCAAATTTGGAGATGAAACCTCCTAACCATAAATATTTATTGTAGTAAACGTATGTTTGTGTAAATAAAATATCCCTGAGCTACACTAGAAACCCCCAATACTGATCTTCCTTTGAGAGTATTTCTGTACAGAATGCATATTGAGGCATTGATGTGATGAAGAATGTCTTGCATTTGTAAGCTTGTCTAACTATCTCAACTATGCAATTTGTCCAATAGTACATATCACCCTAAGAAATCTTTTTGCCTCTTGCATATTTTTTTTATAAATGCGCTTTTAGGCAAAAAAAAATTCCCAGTGAATTTAAGGGAGTTAAGTTTAAGTATGTTTCACTTAAGTAACGATTGCTTTTGTGTCATTTTTTGTGGCTGAAATCACAGTATGAGCCACTTCTTTCATTTATATCGTTTCAGCAGATATGTGCAGAGAGATTTTTTTTTGCAATATTTGTCTGTTAGTTTTGAACATAGAAAATTGCTTCTACCTGAACTCTGCTAGGAAAGCTTTAGTAATGGATTTATTCAAATGGTTAGGATGCTCAGTATTTCCCCCAAAATATATATTTTAAATAGTACAGTCTTGTTGAAAATCACTTTTCCAGTCTGTGCAGTATTTACTGGTAAGTGACTTGTAAAAATGTGTGTAATAGGGATCTTAAATGAACAGATGAGCTTAGTGGAAGCTCTCAAGTAAAGTTTCAGTAAGATTCCTAGGGCTAGCTGTTCACAATTTTTATAAAGCTAGATTTTGTTTTCTGCTATAGCACAAATTTTTCAGACCCTCTTTTTCATATATTATTCTAGTTTTATTTTATGCTTCCTATATGATTTTTTTTCCTTGTGCATCCCTTTTTAATGTTAAGTGCTATCCTGTCTGTGTCTCAGGGCTTGCCTCCACAAAAAACAAATTAAATAAAGATAAGAGTTTACAAGCTGATGATCTAAATGGGGATATGAATTCAGATTGTGGTACAGTGTGAAGTAGACTAGCTGTCCCTCAGAACTCCCCGTATGGATGCTCTCATTCCAAAATAAAAGTGATTTATTCCAAATTGAGCTTAATTGATTGGAAACCAAGGTGATCTGAGGCCACTTTATATTGGAATGAGTTGTATCCACAGAGGGGTTTAACACTTTAACTAATGTATTTTAATTAAAGGTCTGAATTCATTAAACTTTCCTGAATGTGTCCATGTGCACACGCCCTCTCCTCAATGCAGTTATTTTTGTGTGCTTTTTATGTAAGCATTGAGTAGGGGGTTTCACATTCCCCTCACATGGTTAAGGCCTGCTGTTTCCCAACTCTCAACAGATCTAGAATGATGCTGACAGTGGAAGTGACTGTGAGATTAGATCCAAATGAGCATTCAGTAGGTGCATATAGCACCCCCACAGAGAAATCATCAAAAGTTGATGGCCCTGTCAATAAAGCTGTACATCTTTACTGTCTGATCTGAATAATGTTTTGGGTTTTTTTAAACAGTTGAAATTTACACATCTTTTATTTTTCTGACAATACAGGTGTACAGCAACGTTGATTTTGATAATACTGGGAATTAAAAGAGCCAATAAATAGAAGGGAGTCCTATTAGTCTATTTTAAGTCTTAGAAATGTTTGTAAGCAAAATAAATACATTTCTAGGTCTGTCTATGTATTTCTTTCTTTTTAGTCACATTGTTTCAGACCAGCATTTGTTGAAACTCCTAGTAAATTCTCTAAGGCATCTGGTGAATAGTGAAAAATCTGCATCTCTGTCCAAGGCTCCTTGGTCACATCCAGATGAGTGTGGACGCAAGTTATCCAGGAGTCAAAAAAAAACCCGTGGGGGAAAAAAAAAGAGCAGTGCACGAATGGGCAGCACACCCTTGCAGCGCGGAGAACACCTCAGTGTTCAGTATGTGGTGCCACATACCGCATGGCTATGCTTGTCTGCACGTGCCTCTTGTTGCTTATAAGCAACTATTTAGCTGACTTGTATGACTTTGACCAAGTTGTTTTACTTCTGTGTTCCTCATTTTGCTTATATTAAAGGGAGAAGCAGCATTTACTTGCCATTACAAGGGTGGTGGTTAGTTTTTAATGATCACTAAGCACTTTGCATTCAGCTGCACTAAGAATACTTAGCAGCATACATGCACAGGCCTCAAAGGCTGCTTACAAACATTTAAAAAACAAAAAAAACAAAAACCCCAAAATAGTGCTGTACTTTAAACTCCGCACACTTCTGCGTCAAGCCCAGCGGATGCCCAGAAGAAGTATCTCATTAATTGGGCTTGGCTCGCCCAACGTCTGTATAGATCAGACACCTTAGTGGGGCTTTTTTTGGCTCTTTTATCTAATAGCTGATTAAATCACTAATGCACTGCTGCTTCCGGCAACACATGGGGGATTTTTGTTTTGGTTTCAATTTTTTTTTTTAAGCATCTGTAAGCATTGAGGCCTGTGCGTGTATGCTGCTAAATATGCTTACTGAAGCTAAGTAGCAAGCAATGCAGAATACCAATTATTAGCTAAATTAGTTCATTACAGTCCCTGCACACTGACAGTGTAGAAATATTTCTTATTTGTGTTAAATTTGTACCATTTCAGTTGACAACTTGTTACCAGCAAGAAACAGTTCTGTGCTAACAGTTCTTGAACGTAGGATAAAAGACCCAAGTGATTACTGTGTGTTTAAAACTGATATCCCTTATGTCTAATTAAGATTTTGTCCTTTTCCTTTGGTTTTGGAGATGCCCAATTCAAAGGCAGTAAAAAAACTGCACAAAGTTTCAGATTCCATCAGATTTGTTAGTGTAATGGGCTCTGCCTCCTGTTTGTGGTGTTCAACCCCTGTTACAGTTAATAAAAAAATTACCTTGCCCTGCTTCTTTTGGTGAAAACTCTCCCACTGCTCAATACCAAAACCAACCTACATATTTGTTTAAACTTTTTCTAAAGCATTTGAAAGCATCACCCTTAAAAATGTATTTTTTCTAAGCAAGTGTTTGTACCTGAAAACGAGCAATGGCTGATTTGGTACCTTTGCTCGTTTCCAAGCTGAAATTAATAATATGTGGAATCCTGCTTAGAAATGTGACTCAATACTATTTATTTTTCAACTCTCTTAAGTCACTCTGAGATTGATGGGGGACATTATCTTAGAGTTTTATCTTGGAGTTTGAGAGATGCAAGTAGTGTTGGAATGACAAACACTTCTTGACAGCTTTCAAAAGACAGATGATGCGATGCCCCTACAACAGGTTCTTGTGTTTGTGCTTTCTAATGACTCATTGTGAGACTGTCCTGTTGCTTTCATTCTTGATGAAGGGGAAGAAAAGGTGGGACTTATTTATTGGATTTAAGTGTCTTTGTAGTTTGACTTGTGACCATATAGCTTTGTCATCTACCCTTTAAGTCAATAGGAGAGCATAATAATATGCTGACCCTGATTAACGGTTAGTTTGTGCATTGTATTGATAAAAATAGTTAATGAAAGAAAACAGCAGATGGCTGCTAGACTTTTCCCTCAAATATTGTGCTAATTGATAAAACAGATTTTAGCTATCTCTGTTCTATTTATCCTTTGTCTGTTATACTCTGTTACCTCATTTGATAACCTCTTAAATTGCCTATGAAAAATACAGTCTCTTGGAGAGAGAGAACTTCTAAGGAAAAGAATTTAAAATGGTTGAAATCATTGTGGTTCCATAGAAGTTTTATGGGGTTATAAAGAACTGATTCTTAGCCAGTAAACTCTATAAAAGAGAGTTAACTTTCTGTTATCGACTACAGAATTATTAAGAAAAAGGCAAAGATAGAAAAAAGATGTTATTCTATTAAATTCACAGTATTTCCATTGGACAAAAAAGAGGGCTATTCTTTTTAATATTCAGTATTGCCAAACTATTTTTTAAAATTGAATTTTCTTTAGATGTGGTTCAAGTGAAGATGTGATATTCCACTAATGTTGTTCTGTAGAAGCCAAATAAATGTCAAGGTACCTTTAATAATCGCATCCTTTTTCAACTTCAAAACTTTGCAGATTATAAGAAGCTAAGTACCTTTTGACATTTGGAATAGCAAGCAATGGAATAAAACAATGTGATAATATTCACTTCTTGCGGTATAGTTGAAATAGGGAAAATTATATCAAAATCGACCTTGTTTTTGTAGACATCTAAATTATGAAGAAATTTGTTACAATAAAGGGCGAGGCCTTACCCCTCTACTATTTTTAAGGGGTAAAACCTCCTAAACCCCCTGCTTTATTTGATTCTTGCTGCTATAGAACTTTTGGACAGTATTTCCTTTCTGTATTTTTGAAGCACACTAAATATTAATACATGTCAAAATCACTATATACCTGGGTTTATATCTAGGCTTTTGATTGGCTGAATTTTAGTATTCTACAAGGTGGCACCGTGCTTTTCATTACCTTCTTTTTATGGTAAACATATTGAACAGCAGATAAAGCCTATGGTAAATTAAATAGATGCAGTTAGTAGACTAAAATGAGCAAAAATATTTTTGTCCATTAGTCTCCATCTAATAGAATCACTGAAGCAAATCATTTTTCTTAGTTGCCAATAACTTAAACCAAGCAAGTTAATTTCTTAATGTGCAAATTCAAAACATGCTTTCTGAATATGTAGATTAAGTTTTGCATTAGCATGCTCAGGTGTTTGAAACTAAAATTAACTTTTTATACCCAGAAGTAAGCATATCAGCCCGCATTTGTTTTCCTTGTAACAAATAATGAACATCAGATAAAGTAGTAGAGAATATCAACTGTGAGTAAATATAGTGTATATATTGCGTGGTAGACAGGGGAATAATGAATGTATGCAGATTGCTATACAGGTATCTGACAAAGCAGCATGTAGTGGATTACTGGGCTAAATAAATCACTCTCACTTCAAGTAATAGAAAGCTGAATAAAAAGACTGAGCTGATCTTGTTGTACAAGTAAACTGCTCCAAATGGAAGTTAGGGTATGGGAGCCAAGATGGCTTAAAACAAGTGTGTCAGACTCATCCAGCCCAGTAGGCCAGATGAGTGGCATGGGACTGGTTTCCTGGCCAGGCTGGACCCACACATTAGCCCTACATTCCAACTCATGTCCTGGAGTGGTCAGAATGAGTGCCATGTGTGGCCCAGTCTTACTTTGGTTATTCCATGGCTTCACTGCATGGCCTCAGAGCTGCTGCCACCACTGCCAGCTGCACTGCACAGCCTCTGGCACTGGGTTGCACTGAACCATGCCAGATCCATTGCCACATGCAGCATAGCCCCAGAGTGGCACGCACCGTGCTGCACACAATGGCTGCATTCTGCTGCTCAGGGATGTGCCTTGGAGCAGGCACTGTGTGTGGCTCACAGAGCCATCTGATGTGCCCTGCATGCTCCCTGTGGGTCGCTGAGACCCCTGGGCAGCACCAAAGGCAGGATGATATGGCTCCACAGGCTGCATCTTTGACACCCCTAGCTAACTCCCATCTTCTCACTTCCCTGATCCTACCTGAACTTCTCTTTTCTGCAGGGCTGGTCCCCTGAACCATGGCAGAGCAGTCTTTTACAGCTGCTCTAATTTATATTAAATTTTAGTGTCCACAACTGAAAACGTAGTGGAGGTCAACCAAGCACAGGCCTATGGAGCCCTCCATCCCTTTTCTAGCTATGCTACCATATGTGAAGATGGAAGGGAGGGGTGATGTAGGAGCCCACAATTGTTGACTTTATTCCACCAGAGGAATTCTGGCTAAGCTATCCTTAGAGTCAGGTTTTACTGATGGTATTACACAAGGCAGCTGCACTGCACCCAGAGGATCTGATCTAATGTATTGTTATGGCTTATAGCGTAATTTAAGCCACGTATTGACTAAATGCAATTCCTATCTTCAGCAGAGATAATTATTTGAAGTTCTGTTTGTTTTAAAACTAATATGTACATGTAGATTGCTGCCTTCCTGATAAATAAAATTTACTGCAAGGTAATCTCTGTGAGAAAAAGGCTTTGTAAAGTAATCCAAGAAGTCTTTTAGTAGTTGAAAGCGTGATTTGATTGAATCTCTTGATAATTATCCGTAAAAAAACTAATTGCAGGAAAACAGTACAATGTCAGTAGTGACTAGGATGCAGAAGTGAATCTGGCATTTGCTTGTAATTTCTCTCCGTCATAGCCCTCTGGAAACATACAACATTAGAGGGAAGCAAGTAAAATTTTTTAGGCAGATTTGATCCAAGTTCAATAGTTTGATGCCTGATTTATGTGGGTATGGGCAAATGTTTCATTAAAACATAAAAGGATTGTAGAATTCTGCTGTAGCATGCTAGGGGAACACTTTGGCATGCTGAAATGAGTTCAGGTTTGCTGTGTTTATACTTGTTCTCATAGGACCAGATCACGTGAACAGTCTGCTCTCTGTAAAGGGCAACATGTTATTTCACTGACCCCATAGCATCCCCATGCATGTCCCTCCAAGTCTCCCTCACACTTGAAAATAGAGTATATTGCTTGATGCATGGCCCAGCTATAACCCTTACTCTCCTCCCCCATCATGTTGGAGGAGTCAAACCTAGCCACATTTTTCATATTGATGGGAGCCACATTTTTTTTTTGGCTGTTCCTAGCCACATTTTTCATATTGATGGGAGGTTACATCTTTTGGATGTAAACCTTGCCACTGTGTTGCATGCCTTACCCCCTCAAGATTAAAACAGCTGTAGTACTCTCTAGGTACTTGAACCTGTAAGATCGTGAACACTCTGGTTCCAATCTTGCAAAGCACTTGAATGCATGCTTAGCTAAAGTAGTCCTGTTGACATCAGTAGGGCTACTCATGCTTATGAGTTTTGCAGGATCAGTGCTAGAGTATTTAGCACCTTGCAGGATCCATCCCGCATGGCCTTAATTCTGTTTGGAAACTGGAGCTGATATGAAAAATGCAGGTGCTGTGTTTTTGAGCAGAAAATTTCACAATTAAAATATACTAGTCCTCTGGGATTTGTCCTTTGCTGCTTCTAATGTAAAAAGTCTTCAGTGGTCTGGGACCTGTTCTTCTGAGCTCGCAATTCTCCCTCTGTCATGCAGCTACTGTTGCAATCAACAGAGGTGCTCGGGCCCAGTTTCATGATTAATTAACTGAGGAAGATTTTACCTGGAGGGGCTATGAAGAACTCACTGCTTTAGAATTTACTCACTGTGGTCTAAGAAGTCCAAATGTATTGATTTTCAGAGCACATTATAATAGCCATCTTTCTGAACAGGTATTTGGAAAAGTCTGAGGTGTGTAGGGTTTGTTTGTAGATATGTCTTTGATGTTAAAACAGAAAAGAGAAATATTTATATGCTCCTCTGAGAACAATTTACAACAAATATTTTAAAATTACTAGAGGCTCCTGGCAGCAACTAGAAAACAGTGTCCCTCCCTACTAGAGCTGTTGTCTATACTATAATGCTTTTTCTTACCTGTAAGGATGAACTGTTCTAATAATCTGTCTGTAAGGATCCAGGTTTGCGCTTGCAGTGGTCACCAACCTTGCTCAGACCTAGAGGAGAACACGAGATGCACCACTTCAGTGGTTGCAGTATACAGTGGTCTGTCAGGACTTAGAAGTTTATAAAAAAAAAAAAAAAAAAAGGTCTGCTTTTCAACTTTTATTTCATGTGCAAAAACTTTTTAACAGTGTGTAATTTTCCCCATGAAGATGTAAGTTTTTCACAATTCCCATGAGCCTCTGTGAGGTTCCCTCGTCTGTTGACTTGAAGAAGCAAGTAGTTCACCCAGTCTCAGGTCTTTGATAAACTCTGTTTTGCAAGCATCAAGAAAAGAGAAATGTCATCTTGATATACATTTGTGTTCAACAAATTGAATTTTTTAAGCGCAGAAAATAAACTTCACATATAGAAGCAAAGTATACCCTTTAGCTTCATGTGCTCATTGGTTTTTCCAAAGGCTATTTCTATATCTGAGAGTAGAGTCGGTCCTTTTTTTTTCTCCGTATTTTAACAAGTCTTTTGTGTGTTCTAATACATTCACAACCCTAGTCTCTCTCAGTCCTTTTGATTACCTATGCATTGTCTTTGCTAGGTGAATACCACAGGCGTATCCACACCTGCAGTAACAGAGACTTCTTGGCCTATGCCTCATTGGTCATGTGCCTTGCGTTTCTGAATGCATCTGTCATTCTTCTGTCACTGTCAAGCCTTTATCACTGTGTCAGAAGCAGAAACCAGGGCATTGGTAATTAAGACATTGTTGAATTCAAGTCATGTCGCTTTGACATTTCTAAGTGTTGACATAGTTGTGTACTGTTCAAACTCCTTGTAACATAGTGGTGGTTCTGATAGCATGAAAGGATACTGTTTGGCAAGTGTGGCTGTGGGGGCTATCAGATACCAAGAGTGTAATGATTGTGCTTGTCTTGTTGGTCAATCCTGGTGAAGTACTTTAGATCAAATGAAAACAAAGATAGGGGTGCACCTGCACACATGATCTTGTGAAGTCAACCATATTACTTAAAGAAAGTCAGGCAACAATTAAGATGTAATCTTTAAGCTATTTGAGTACCCCGTGTTTCCCCTTTTGATGTAATTTGAATGTGTTTGCGGCTTTATTTTGTTTCAGAGTTTAATGACCCAAGCCATCAAAGGATGTTGGGTATGTCTTGTAACAAACCAGGTGGGGAGCAAAACAAGGAGTCCTTGTTAAGCTACAAGTAAGATTTGTTTCTTCCCCACAGCTACAGGGGATCTCCATGATACCACCTAGCTCTCTTTAAATATAATAATTGCAATGGAAAATGTATAGGTGGTTCAGATATCCAGCCAGTGGATTCTTGTAAGCATTATAAGGATTCTTGCATACACCCACATTATTTTGATATTATAACATATTGACAAAAATGCAACAAGTCATTTCTTGATCTCTTTTAAACATTGAAACCACAATGAATGCCATTAACCTTGCAGGACAGATAAAGTACTAACTGAAGTCTTCAACACCGAAAATATTCCTTCTGAAATGAGACGTCTTAATACCTCCTTAGCAATTGCCTACCACACCTTCTGCTATATACAAATAGAGTTATTGTAAACACTGTAACAGGGAGGATGTGTGCTTTTTGGAAGCTCTTTTAAAAAATTAAGCATTCTGGCAGTTCCTTCTTTTAACACATCTGTCTGGTTGGCCCAGGATGTGGTAGGTTTGCTTTTCAGCTAACATGCATAAGTCTTAGCTACCTGTGAGTTAATAGTTTAATGTTGTTCAGGCTTGCATTGGCCTTGATTTTAATTAGACGCTTCTTTGAAATGGAAAATATTAAAGCAGATCTGTAACTAGCTTGAACTGCAGGGCCAGAGGGTTTTCAGTGACTTCCAAAGTCTTAAAAAAAGCCATTTCTAATCCTTAAAATATTTCCCTTGCTTTTATTTTCATATCTTGAAGACAAACAGGTGTCATGCACCCTTTATGATATCCAAATATACAACCTCCAAGCCAACAATCTCATCTTGCTTTGTAGTTAGGGAGGTTGGGGGTGGAGAGAGCGGAGGTTCGAAGCTGCTCAGATTCGGCCCAACTCTGCTCTCATTGAAGTGAAACTGCCACTGACTTCATTGAGAGTGATATTAAGCCTGTCTGCTTTTGAACATCCCTTCCTTTTTAACTTTTTTCTTCAAAAATCACATCTGTATTGAATTGAATTAAAAGACCTTTGTGATGTTCTTTAATTGCTTGTTATAGTTTTCATAGAAATGTGATTGAAAGGAAACAAACAGGTGAACTATACTAATAATGTTAATTTTGAACTTACTTGCTATACAAGTAAAGGGAATGTACAATGTATAATTTAGGTAATTCTAATACACTCTAATCTTCATATCCAATATAGAGTCAATCACTAAAAACAGAATAGAAGTTCTTATTATCATTATGTTATTGGTAATTACCATAAAGCAAAAAGTGGGCATCTTAACAGTCAGATGCTATAAAATTCCTTTTGAATTTATGGCCAAGCCAGTATATTTAATATAAAAAGATATTTCTAAATCTTGGTTAAATTACTCATATTAACCTCTGTAGTTTGAATATTAAGAAATGTTTTTCCCGAGGGAGTTAAGTAGTTAACCTTCCTAGAAATCCCAGCTTGCATATATAAATTTACTTGTGAGCCATGAACTCCGCTCAGCCAGCCTGCCGCTATGCCAGTTTGATCCCCCTTGCCCCCCAATTCATACACGTTATATATGAGAGAGAGCACAAGCTTTTGTGAACTCAAGTTCACTTTATCAGATTCATCCTAGGATCAGGATCAGGCCAATGTTTTGGACTTCAGTGTTTGAGCACTTGTACTAGGAATGGTTGCTCATACTCTAGTCTCCAAAGTGTCTTAAAAACAGTCCTACTTAAACAAATGAGAAGAAAATAAGTAGAAACTGCTAACCCGAGGGCAGTAGGAGCCAGCCTTTTTGGCAAGCATGTCAAAAATTAGCTCTGCACCCTCCCTGAGTACCACTCCGATCCCCTTCCCCTGTCTAATCTGCTGCTCTGCTTCCTTCTCCCTGCCCCATCTGTTCTGTTTTCTGTTCCCTGCCCTATTTGCCAGTCTGCTGTTTGTCCCCTACCCAGTGCCACATGCAGAGGCTGCCCATGCCACTTGTGGCAAGTGTGCTACAAGTTAGCCACCCTTGCCCCAGAGAGACTGGTCCAGTCCCCTACCAGTGCGAAAAGATGCCAAAGGGGTAGTCTGAATGTAATGCAGACACAGGAGGCTTTTTACCCTTTCCCATAGAGAGTCACAAGATCTCTATGTGGCATTGAATTGAGTTTCCTTTTAATAGAAGGGTTACATTCTCTCTCTCCTCTAATGGGATTATCAACCTTGATAGAAATTCATATATAGCATTAGAGTAAAATGTTATGTCAATACATAGGAAATTGGTTGTCCATTCTGGCCTGCTGCTGCTATGTTAGCCAGGTGTCATAGATTAGGGATCTGCATAGATGGGGTGTAGGCTTGGATTTCAGGGTACTGAGATGTATGGAAAAAAGTTTAGCTGTGCAAGTGTGGCTGAACCATTGGATAGAATATGTGACCGGACGTTCCTCTTACTGAGACTTTTGTTTTGTTTTAATTAAGGAACCGTATTGTAATAATTCTATATTTAAATTCGTTGCCACCAGAAGCGACTCTAGTGTATAAATACAATACTTGCTCAGGGCTTTCTATTCCCTGGCTGTGGAGTCCTAACAGGGATTGGGCTGACTATTTTCAGTTTTCTGCACCCTAATAGGATGTGGCTGCTTTAAAGAAGCTAGAAATTAGAACCAGAACCCCCTCTGCTGACTGCTTGCGCATGTCCTCTGTTGATTCAGTAGGAATGAGGGGCTCCCAGTGCTGCTATTAGACCCCAAGTATTAGAGCCTGAGGTCACAATGTAATACCAAGCTACGTGAATTTGCTAGATAAAGTTATTAGAAAATCTGCGTCCCAATGAGCTTGAACTATTAACCAGCTTTTATAGTCATTGTATGCAGCAAACATGTTTCTAGTGACTTAGACCCTTTCGATCTTATTTCCTCTTTCCCCCAAATTGCCTTTCCAGAAAGCCTGATTGAATACAATTAGTAAGGGGAGTTGATTACCAGATTTCTAACTCCTTGTACAGAGGAAGCAAATGTTTGCCACTTATTGATTTTTATGTATAATTTCATACAGAAATTATAAATCTTACTGTAATAACTTTGCTGGGGAAAGCACTAAAGCAGCTTATTTCTGTAAGCTATCTTGCAACAGTATATTATTAGAAAAGGCTGTTGTTACAGGCTACACTTGACTTTAAAGCACTGGTAAAATGTTGTCAGAGACCTACAAAGCTGTTGTTTCCCTTGCCCGCTTCTCCTGTATTCCTGCAAGTGTCTGAACACTTCTTAGATGTTTTTTTAGCTTCTTGTGGATGAAGCATAGCCTGGTATTTATTCCATTGTGAAAAATGATGCCACAGCTCCAAATGCATGATGATGGGGGCAAAGGAGAATGCTCCTTGAAAATAGTGTGGGTATCTGTTAACTGTTGGAGCAGTTCATTCTGTGATCTAAGCCTATTCTAGCATTATACTTTTGCTTGTATATTCAGGGTAAGATTTGAAATTTTTGAACCATCTTTAAATAACATGTCTATAAACATAACAATGAAAACTGATATGAATAAAAACTGACAACAGACACATGGTTGTAAATAATTATACACAGGAACATGGTGGTTGATCTAGCACTTCAGAGGACCACGGAATGTAATTACCGTGTATCAACGTGGTGAGAACTAGGGAGACAGAATGATTAGCCTGTCACAAAGAACCCCACAGTGTAATAGTGCAATTTTTTTAGCATCATTCTTAAAATGTTTATGCATACTGATTAAAATTTAGTTTAGGGTTTTGAAAACCATTGCCAAGTCTTGACACACAGGGTGTTCAGTTGCTGTAGATTTAACCCCGTGTCTATCCATTTGATGGGTGCCTTGCCAAAAACTTAGGGAAGATAATATTCTGTTTTAGCCAGCTGAAGTGATGCATTCAGACTTCCTGAGGAAAAAGCCTCTTGAGAGCTGCTAAAATATTTATTTATCCAGGATTCATCTTACTGAATTTACTGTTTGCTAAACCAGGCAGTTCTGTGCAGGCCCATAATGAGATAATCTGTTTGAGTTCCCGCTTTCATTCCTTTGGAACGATATTTGAGATACATTTTTTTCATTTTTCTTGAATATCAGGGGAAAATAATTTCAAGTGGAGAGAGAGAATTTTGCTGAACATCTGGGAACAAAATGTGAAAAGTTTGATAAATGGCATCTTGCTGACATGTAATTGCAGCTAGCGCAGTAAAAAATCTGGGGTATTACATATGAAAGGGTTTTTCTTAATAACTGTAGTTCAATCAAATATGTAATTTACATGCATACAAATGACATTTATAGAATATTCAGATTGTGATTTAAATAAGAAAGTGAGGAAGTCCAGAGCCAAGGGTCACAGCAGCTTTAATTCTGTCAGCATGTCTACATTATAAGAGTCTGTCATTATCTGATTACTTAACTGAGCAAGGAGACATCCTGTTTGAAAAATATATGAAATTCAGTGGCTTAACAGCTATATTAAATATAATAATTACAGTATTATCAGATTACATAAATGGCTAAGTGGGATATGTTTAATTTCTTTTGAGTGCAAATGTCAAATATCTAATTGTCCTTCATTTGATGATCATTTTATGTTGTTTAGGAAGCACTGAAGATAAATTCAGCCACAGTTTTTATTTTAGCCAATGTACAATAAACATACTGAGTGAGTTTTAGATAAGTGATTATCAGCCCTGGTGCTACGGCACTCTGGGGTGCCCTGAGATCCTTTTAAAGGTGCCTTGGGTTGCCAGGGAAAGTTAACACTGTTAGGTATGCAAATGTGATTAATAAAATAAACCCAGAAATTTCAAATAGGAGTCCATAGTATTAAAAATATTCTGACTTGTTGTGATCTTTCTGAGTTCTTTCCAATAGAAAAGATGGCTCTATTATTTTCCATGGTCAAAAACTGAGTGAAAACTAAGAGTTAGCATTTTCTGAGGGTTGGCTCGAGTCTAATGAGGAGCGCATTGAGTATAAAAAGGTTGAGAACTATTGTGGTAGATATTTAAGGGTCAGATTCCCTCTGCCAGTACAAATGAGAAGCAAATTTCCTAAAATCAGAGTTATACTAATATAAATGAAAGCAGAATTGGGCCCTTAAAGGTCTTTTATAGCCTCCCCCGCTCCCTTTTTTTTTCTTCTTCTTCTTTTAAGCCATAGTTATTTTCCAGGCACAGGGGGAAAAAATAAGGACTGTGGAATTTTGCTGTACTGCTCTACCACTCTGATGTCAAATGCCATTTTTTCTTCATTAAAAGTAATTGTCTCTGAAATGTAACAGTGAAACAAACCATTAACAAAACGCTGAGTTGTCAGAAGCGATCATCAGTTTTTCAAATCCAAATGAAGCATTTTCTCTCTTCTGTACATTTGTCAGAATGTCTTTGCTGCATTTCGAGTAGGAGCTTTTTTGTGTGTGTGAAGCATGCTATGTTTAATTGATAAGACCATGACAGTAGAAAAATCAAGCTGCAGTTTTAATTTAAACTTCCTGTGCTCACTTTATTTTTGCCTGTACAGCACCTTGCGCATCATGTAAACTGTATTTTAGCTTAGCTCCCCACCAGCAATTTTGTAACACATTCAAAACTCAAGTCCCATGGACTTCAGTTGCAGTTATGAGAGCTCAGCAGTTCTGTGAATCAGACCCAGGATCTCAAGTCAGGAATCCAGGAAATGAAAAACATGCAGTTAGAGATGATCTGTTAAAATCCTGATTCAAGTGACTTACCCAGCATTACCTAGGAACTCTGTAGCAGGGACAGGGATAGAATCCAGTTCCCCAAGGTGGTATCCAGCTTCTGTAACTATATGATCATTCTTGCTGTTTCTGCAAACCCCTGCCTTGTTCATGACACACCTTCCAGTTTGTGAGGCAGAGAACAGATGCATCCACTGCATAACACATACTCATTCCAAGAGCACCCTTCATCCTGTGTGCTGATCGAGGCAGGAATTCATTGGAAGAAATAGTATGCAATTAAGAGGCTACACTAGAATGTATATGCACCATGGCCCAAAATAAGGTTACATGGGCAACCCTAATTACCCTAATTTTTCATTTCCTAACTCTTGAGTGTTTGTAGCCTTAACATCCCTGTGATATTTTAAATACAGTTCCTTATGTTTTTTAAAAGCAAGCTGACAAAACCAGAAACTCTACCATATTGAGCCGTATTAACTTTCAGATAGACGGTGAGCAGAGCTGGGATCCTTGGATTCACAGCATGTATCTTTCCCCCTTGAGTTAGCAGAGTAACAGTAGTAGTAGGCTGTTAGTTTGTGTGGACCAGCCACAAGAGGGAGATGAGGCATGCACTTTTCCACTGAGTTTCACAGCTATTTGCTGACAGCAAAGGAATGTAGATTTAGGAGCCCTGGTTTCAATTCCAACTTCTGGAGGGGGTGTGTGGTCCATTGATTATAAACCCTTTTGTTCCTGTGACTCTGTGCTTCTGCTTCTGCCTCTCCTTGGCTTCTGTCCATGTCCCCCCTCTCTGCCTAATTCTCACTTTCTTCCCAGCTCCTGCTCCCCTGTGTGTGCTCTTTACTCCTCTCCTTTATTAAAGTCAGTCTTTCTGCCTGAGTGCCAAAAAGGTAAATGTTGAAAGGATAGAAGAAGCAGTGTCTTTGCTTTCAGTTCAGGTCCCTGACAGCACAGCTCCAATGGCACAGCTGTGATTCTTGAGGGCTTGTAGCATAAGCCAAATTTGGGCAGATTTACCCAGGCATGGCAAAATGCACATTCCTGACAGGAGAGCAATCCTTCTTCCAAATTTCAAATTGTAGCTCCAACACATAAAGGCACTAGAATTTTTTGTAAAATGTTACAACAAAGGAAATGCAGTATTTTCCCATAACCTTATACTTGGAAATGGCTAAAACTTTCCAGAAAAATTCAGATGCCCAATGTTGGAAATGTCAACCTGCATGGTTAAAGTTTGGCAAAGTTGTAAGTAAAAACAGGGTCTTATAATAGAAAGTCTTAAGCAACATTGACTACCATGTATGCCTATGATACTAATGCTCATCAAGTTTTGTTTGTTTTTTTGTGTGATGAAAAAGATCCACTCAGTCTGAAACCATTTGTGTTGCAGTTCATTGCAGAACATTTTTTTCAGGGTGGAGGCTACAGAAAATAGGGATTTATAATGAACAGTCTCTTTTAACTTGATCCATGATGGTGCTGGTGAGTGGTATTATAATTTTAATGTGAAGGGAGCATCAGAAATTATGAAGCAGTATGAAATTATTAGCTCCTACAATTGACGAATACAAAATGCATCAGTTCTTGTGTTATGGGTCTATTATACAGGCTGCCATTGCTGCTAAAATCCTTGTTCTTGTGCTGTGTATGCCTGTCACAATTACTGTAACTGACTTACTTTCCATTGACTTTGGGTATGTCTTTATGACTGAAAAGCATGGAGCAGGTTTTCATGGAATGTCTTGTAAAGCACCTAGAACAATGTGAGATCAGGAACAGCCAGCATGGATTCACCAACAGGAAGTCATGAGAACCAACCAGGTTCTCTTCTGTGATAAGGTGACAAGCTCTGTGAATGGAGAGAGAGCAGTGGATGTGATATGCCTTGACTTTAATGAGACTTTTGCCACCATCTCCCACTACATTCTCATTAGCAAACGTTGGAAATACAGACTAAATGAAAGTGTATACATAACTGGTTGGATATTGTTGGTAAAGTGGGTACATACCTGGTTAGATTATCATGCTCAGTGAGTAGTCATCAATAGCTCAGTGCTTACTCAAGTGGAGGTATCAAGTAGGGTTTCCTAGGAATCTGTCCTGGGTTTAGTATTGTTTAACATCTTCATTAATAATTTGAATGGTGAGATTGCATGCTTAGCAAATTTGCAGATGACGCCAAATTGGATTAGATACTCTGGAGTGTATACCAGATAAAATTCAGCAAGGACAAGTGCAAAGCCCTGCACTTGGGATGAAGTAATTTCATGCACAAATACAGATTAGGGGAAGTCTGGCTAGGTTACAGTACTGCAAAGAAAGACCTGCAGGTAACAGTAGACCATAAGCTGCATATGAATCAACAGCGTGCTCTTGTTGCAAAAAAAAAAAAAAAAAAAAAAGGTCCAATAGTATACTAGTGTCACTTGGAAATCAAGGAAAGCGATTCTTCCACTGTGTTCAACACAGGTGAGGCTTCACCTGGAGTACTGTGTTCAGTTTTGGTCCCCACACTTCAAGGAGAATATAAACAGTTTGGAAAGAGTCCAGCACAGAGCAAGAAAAAATGATTAGGGGCCAAGAAAGCAAGACTTATGAGGAAAGACTGAAAGAACTAGGGATATTTGATCTTGAGAAGAAAAGACTGAAAGGGAATTTGATAACATCATTCAAATACCTGACAAGGCAATTGCAGAGAAGATAGAGATGGGGTTTTCTCTGTGGCTGTAGAGGATTGTCTTGGAGCAGTGAACTCAAGCTGCAGCAGCGGAAATTTAGGTTGAAGATTAGGAGGAACTTTCTGACTACAAGGGCGATCACTGATGAAGTTTTGGAACAGGTTAACTAGAGAAATTGTGAAATCTTCATCCCTGGAAATTTTCAAGAGCAGGTTGGATAGACACTTGGCTGAGATGTTTTAGTCAGGCATGATCTAGCAGGGGGACTGGATTATATGCCTTTGTGAGATGCCTTTCAGCCCTACTTTCCTATGATTCTATATCTGCAGCTTGTGTAAGAATACTCCTACTACCTTTAAAGTGCCTAGCTCAGGTACCAATATTGTTGTAGTCACCGCAACACAAAACAAAGTGCAAATTAGCCTCCTGAATGTTTATCCAGGATGAGTTTTGTTGTATACTTGTTGAACCCTGTATTGCCATGGGTACAGTTCTAGAGCTGCCCAAGCGGCTGTGTTAAAGTTAGCTTTGATTCACATGACTAGTTTGGCTTGACTGCAGTATAGATGTATATACTTAACTGCATCCATTTCTAACTCCTTGTTCTTCCCCATGACCTAAACACAATATAACTTTGCCTCTACGTGCTTTTTTGTTCTCATTACCTCTCCCCCTTTCTTATACTTAACCCTTTCTGTTTAGATTAGTCCCATTCACATCATCTTCCATTCTTAAATTGTTGGAAACATGAGAGCATGCTGTTATGTGAAACAGTCTCTCTTTTCCCCCTCATCTCCAAAGCATTTTCTTTTTGTCCTTCAAATACTCTTCAAGAAGTCACTTTTCCCTTCCTTTTATCATTTGTCTTGTCTTGTTTAGATTGTTGTCAGTTTAGGACATGTATCTTACCTACTTCTGTATGGTCACATCAAAGCACTGATCCTGAGTTCCTATAGTAATACACATTTACATAAATTAACAGCACTATATGATTGATTATAGCAAATAACATTGGCCAAACATGAGCCAAAGCACAAAATACTTTGAAATTGTATGATGAAGTAAGTGGTGGTGTTAGACAGATGTTGTAGCTGTGATGGTCCAGGAATTATGCAGGAGGCAAGAATTGCTTGGTTCATATCTTTTATTGGGCCAGCTGCATTGGTGGGATAGAGCTAAACAAGCTTTTGAATGCAAGGCAAGATGACGAACATCTTCATTCAAAAGCTTGTCCGGCTCTATTCCACTTATGCCGTTGATCCAAAAAAGTTATCACCCTAAGAAATCCTTGCCTTGTGTGGAGGAAAATCATTTTTACAGATCATTTTCTCCTGCATAGCATTTAATTTTCCAGATTCACTGATGGGGCTAGCAGCCTGCCTTTTTTACACTATAGTGAGGCAAGTATTGTGGCACCTCCCAAATTAAATATTTTTAATTTACCTTTTGGTGGATACATAGGCTGGTTGCAAAATTATAAAATCTTCCCCAACAAAAGTAGGGCATCTCATCACCTAGTATGTAGGCAACAGTATTCAATACATCTGTGACCAGAATAATGCATTTCATTATTCTGCTACTACTTTTACATAATTATATCCCACATAACTTATATCTTGCCTCAAGAGTCCAGCTTTATTAGGCAGAGTTAATTCCATACCTGTAAATTGGTGTCCAGTACATTTTGCTGTGTCAACGAATCATTGCCAAAAGGGTATCAGAAAAAACTTAGTGTTAGAACAGTGAGGCAGTAGAATAAAAACTTCATCATTGGAAGTGTTCAAGAAGAAATTGGATAAGGATTGATCAGGGATGATCTAGGAGTAGCTATACCTATACTTTCCCATGCTTCTGGGCTTTGGTTGCTGCATGGGACCAGAAAGGATTTTTCCCCCTTTCCTCTTGCTACATGTCAGGAGTTTTTTAACCTTCCTCAGAAGCATTGGGTAATGGCTGAAGCCAAGGTTAGGGATCTTGACTAAGGTATGCCAATATTCCTGCTGGGGCCAAAACCCAGAGGTTCTTGGCTAGAGGATCTTCCACCTCCATTCGGAGTCAGACTGATCGCCATATTTGAGTTCAAGAAGGACTTTTACCCCGGGGCCAAATTGGTACAGACTGTGTGTGGGGGGGAGAGGGGGGTTGCCTTTATCTGTAGTGGGGTACATGACCCTCTTCCTTGGATCTCTCAAGCATATTTTAACAACCTGTGGAGCAACAAAACACTGACCTCCATTGTCCCCTGCTTTACCAGTGCTAGGTTAGGATATTGTGCCTTGTGTGTGCAATAGGGATGATTTGTGTAGTTTTAGCAATAGGTTAGGCAAGGATTTGTATGGGATGGTTTGGATGGGGATGATCCTAACTTGGGCTGGGGGTTGGGTTAGATGACTTCCAGAGAGGTCCCTTCCAGCCCTACTTTTTCATGATTCTGCGATGCTGGTTACTTTGTAATTTTTTTTGCATGCTAAAATCTAAATAGCTTTATAAAGTCTTTGATATGGAAAGGTGGGCTTGGCTTTAGCAATAAAGGATTGGTATTTGTCAGATAAAAAAAAAAAAAAGGGAAGGTCATAGTATGATGACAGTGTTAATTTTCACATAGGCAGTGGTTAAAATTAAGTTGAGCTGCCACATGAATTAATTTCATGTGGCTTCTTCATTTACTGCTGTTAGCACTATATGCTAAATGCAGTTGCAGCAGCATTTACAAGAATTGGTTGAGTTCTGGGTAGGTCATGAGTTCTCAGAAGTTGGATGATCTTGAAAATAGTTATAGCATTAATCTTTCTTTAAAAAAAAAAAAGAAGCATACAGTTTGCAAGGGCTGTTTACACAATATACAGCTAGGAATTATTGCTTTTACATGTACATGTGTATGTGTGTGCATGCTATACTTGTTGAAAGTAGAATTTGAAGTGAAGCTTTTCTTCAAACGTGTAATACGTTCAAAATATGTTTGTCCTCCAGGTAGTTTTGTTTTTAAGGGAATGCCAAAAATATTAATGTAGACTATCAAAGCAAATATAAGAGAAAGTTTCCATTTTAATTGTAGCTCTGTACCTTCAAAAATGAAAACTTAAAGCACCTGCAAACAGACAGTTAATTCTGTGATGGGAATGGTCTCTGGCACCCTTTTAATTCCTCTTTTTCTTTTATTCAGTTCTTTGAGGTTCCATTTGATTCAAATATGAACAGGACAAAGAACAGACCTCTGGTGCGAGGACAGATCAGGTAAGGCCGCACATACCTGCTCCTTTTCTGTGCATCTCTAGCCTTGTCCCTTGCTCTGTTGTTGTTAAGATAAGGAAATCTGTCAACTTGTAGACCAAAGGTCAAGAGAGTGAATCCACTTTTTTGTGCTTTGATAACTCTGAATGTTTATAATAGTCACATAGAGAATTTGTCAGGATAATGAATTATTCTCAAACAACAGATAATGGTTATTGCACAAGGGCCTTTCTAAATATGGGAATCCAAAGTCATTCTTCATTGTTCCAGTTGAGCCAAGGTAATAGGGACAACTGAATTTTATTTACAGATAAGAAGCTGATACTAGTTGTTGCACCCTTATATGCCAAATGAAAATTATGCTTCCACCAAAATCGCTTGTTAAAAAGAATGGGAAAGGCCCCTAAACCTGCTGGAGAGGCACAGTGTGAAACATGGCAATATAACTAGCTGGTTGCTAACTAGAAGACTAAATTTATTAGCTGGAAATCAGCATAGATGATTGAAAATGGGGAGGGAAAATCAGGCATGAGGGTGCTGTTTGCTTAGGTGCAGGATGAAATGGCAGAGTGAAGAGCTTACCCTCTATCCTTGGTGTTGGTAAGAGGGGATGGGGCTGAAGTTCCTGTCATGTGCTATCCCTGGATCCTAGTTTGCCCTTCTTTAATTTCAACTACAAAGTAATAAGTACATGGAAATGTAAAGGGCATTCCCTTTTTTTCTTATTTTGGTTGAACTTGCTAGACGCTGACCACTTTCTGAAAATCTGCTCTTTTTAATTTATAAGCAATTATCTCTTTAAAAAGCTAAGGCTGAGAAATGTTTACTCTTATATCTGGGTGGTTTATCATTGCCCCTCGCTTAACCCTTGTTTTATGATACCTAACTGTCAGATTTCATAGTTATTCGTCACATACATATTACAAATCTGGAAATATGTTTCCAATCCCTCCCCCTTCCCCCCCCCCCCCCCCTAAAAAAAAAGTTGTTAGAATTTCAAAATGTGTAGAAGGTCAACTCACATTAATATCTAACTTTGGAAAACTCACATGTCCAATCTTGGAATCCTTCACCACACAAACTTTTGATTAACATCAACAGGAGCTGGGTGGATATAAGACCTGTTGCTACTTACATGTAGTTTTGCCAAGGCTCAAAGTAGACAATTAATTCTGTGTATGCATTTTTTCTTTTCAATCAGAACGATTCTCTCTTTAAAAACTACAGAACCTTTTCATTAAATACATAAATAAGGAGAGAGAGAAAAATGATTCAATTTGATTATTCAAGTGTTCATGGATAGTTGCAGTACTTTCTTTATTAAGCTTCAAAAAAAATACACATCACCTGTTAGCACCTATGGGCTAGGATCTTGTTGATCTTAAAAGCTAAGTGATGGATTTGATCCAGTCTCAGACTGAAGGTCTACAAGGTCTGTTAAGAAATGGTGTTAGTGATTCAGTGGATGACATTCTTTTCTGTGAGTCAGTACTGAACCAGTGCCCCAGTTTCA
>NW_005842600.1:980187-1016645 GCF_000455745.1 Alligator sinensis | reverse complement strand
AACGCCCACGGGGTGGCCCTTGCCACCTGGTTCAGGCAGCTGTGCGGCCCTGGGCAGGACCCGGTGGTGAGGCCAGTCGCCGCCCATCTGCCCTTGACAAGGCATGGCGATAATAAGGTCACACGCTTGCCCCTGCCCTCCTTCCTGCCCCCCAAGCTGCGCTCTCATGTCTGCCTGGCTCCTTCTTCCACGGGCCGGGTCCCCCCTTCCTGGACTGGCGTCAGGCCGCGGGGGGCTCCGCAGCATCCACGCAGTCTTGGCAGGTCTTACATTTGGTTTTCAGATCCTCCCCCCAGCCCTTGGTTCCTTCATTTCTTAAACCCTTTTGTTTGCTTAATGGCCTCCACAGGCTTGCAGTGCCCTGTTTTGCCTCCTGACAGCGTGATTCGATGGGTCGTGAGCCAGCTTTCCAAGCGGTGCCAGGGACCCGGGCACCAACCCCTAGCTGCTCTCGCAGATGAGACGCAGATGGCCCCTCAGCAGTTGGTAGCTGCTTGGGGGACTGAAGCAACCTCCATGAATCAGAGGAGGCTGAAACACTGTCCAGCATCAGAGGATGCTCCAGAGCCACAGGGCAGTGCAATAAGCCAGGTGTGGTAGCACTTTGAAGCCAGCATCCCTCTGGCAGGTGTCCCACTGAGCAGCTAGGCTCAACTCAAAGGCAGCTGTGCAAAGCCACAGGTTCCTTTAAAGCAGATGGGCTTTGTCACAGTCAGAGACGTAGAGGCAAGGATCTGGAGAAGTGCTTGCCATTTGTAAACAGTGGCTTCATAGAGCATGCAGTCTGCAGCAGAGTAAGCTCCTAAATACCCCTAGGTCAAGACATGGCTGCACTTCATCCTAGCTCTGCCCTTCCATGTCCATGTGTTACGATGATAATACTATGCATGATCGCGTCGTGCTGTTCTTATGGCAAGAAGAGCGTGTTTAATGGCTCTTTTTGTTTAAAGGTTGCATAACACAGTAGCTAGAGGCTGGTAGAAGCTGCAGCTTGCCACTGCCTTGCCATCCCCTTACAGGCCAGAATTTCCCATCCCCAGATTGAGAAAGACAGTGATCTGCATTCATGGCTGCACATCCCTATGATTCTTTAACCTTCCTGTAGCCATTTTTCACCACTAGATCTCAAAGTGTTTTATGAGAGAAGGCACTATCACATGCCAAGGGAGCAGCTGTTCATGCACACCTTAGTCCTGAAATAAAGGAAATTTCCCATGGGAACATTTCACCTTCTCAACCTCAGCTGCTTTAGTGCTGAAGTTGTTTCAAATAAAGACCTGATTGGGATGCATTTGTAATGGTGACAGTGCTGTTCATATTTTTGCCCTCTCTATGCTTCACAATGGCTGAACCAACTGTTCCCAGGCATTCTAGAAATCTGGAAAAGTCTAGCCTGAAAGGTGGAAGTTCTGGAAAACGTTGTGTGACTACACAAAGGGGTTATTATGCAGATGCTTTTGTGTCCTGTCCCCTTGTTTTCTGTGGATTCCTACCTCTATGGCCTGTCACTTCTTATTAAGTAATTACTTTGTAAAATCTTGTGGCAGAATTTCTTTTCACTTGCCTGTAAAGCACCATGCAAGCCAGCAGTGGTGACACAACGTATCAGCATGATGCTCCTAGTTGAATGTCCTTGAAAAATCCTAAACAGTTCCTCTTTCTTGGTTGCTTGCATCAAATACCTGTAGTTCCCCCAGTAGTAATCCTTTGCCAACAGGCTCTGTGCTTAATTATCTTAACCAGTCCTTGATTCCCAATTTCTTGTCTTTTGCGCGACTTGGTTTTTGAACATTGTTCTTGCAATTACTTTTTCTCTTTGTAATATGAGATGCACTTAGCATCATGCATCAGCTCTTCCAGGCAAATTTTATAGAGCTCCACTGATTATTTTTTTTGGAGCCACCCTGCTTTACGCTAACCGAGGATCTGCACTAACATGTTTAATATCACAAGCCCTTTTTAGTTCATTTTCTCAGATGATGAGAGTGGCAGTGAAAGGTTGGAAAATAAAGTGGAGTCACACACACAAGATGTGTAAAGTAACCTTGCTAAATTTTGTTGTGGGGTATTGGATTAACGAAACCGGGAGGAGGGCAGGAGAGAGGAGAATCCTGCTCGCAGGCAGAATAATAATACGTGACCCCACTGATATGGTATCCCAGTGATGGCTATGGAAGAAGCTGTTGTACAGACAGGACAGAGTGGCCCTGCAGTGTCCAGATTATACCAAGGCTTCCATCATTGCTTCAGTGTGGAAGAATTATGGAGCTGAATGAACACAGGGGAGGCACACCTATTTCAGTGCATGTTAAGAAACCACTTTGAGTTACTCTGACTCAGAAAATTGCATTCATCTCCTCTTCCAATCTTCTAAAACTCTTAAATCTATGCCATAATGAAGAGGGGAAACTTGTGCGCATCCCTGTTAATATCCAAATGCTCTTATGTTTCAAAACGAAACTTTCCCTTTTTGTCATTGCTTGTGTTCCTCCAGCTTGGTTTTTGGTGTTCACGGTCGGCTTTTTGCTTGAGGGACTCCTGCAATGACTTTGAGAAAATAGGCCTCTTCGCTCAATGCCCAGGCAGGTTGCTGAAGTAGGGGAAAAAAAATGCTTTGGGGGTGGGGGAAGGGAGGCAGGGGTTGAAAGAAGTGGACGCTTTCCTTTAATTGGTCCTGATTCAGTGAAACACGTAGATAACTTGAAGGCTGTGCTTAAGTCCATCCCTATTCAGGAATGTCTGTCAGCACCTGCCTAAAGCTAGGGCTGTGAACACATGTTCAAAATTAAGCACATGTTTAAATGCCTTCCTGAATAGGGAGCGTAGTTAGCAGTCCAACACTTCCTGCCAGCACAGTTTTGCAGGCAGCAGGGTTAGGTTGCAGATCCAGGAAGCTTAGGAATATCTGCCTCTGCCCAGTTTCATGTTGAGCCATACAGTGAATAGGTAGACAGCTTGTTTAGCTTCCTACAGATTAGTTTTACAAGCCACGGTTCAAGGATTAGCCGAGCGCTGGAATTCAGGGAGTGGCGGTGCCCTGAAGGAGATCTTTCCAGGGCTCCTGAAGAGTCCATACCTGCTTACACAATCCTTTTAGCTTGCTTGCTTTGGCTGAGTTTCTCTAGCAGGGCAAGGAGCACGGTAGAGGTGATTGATTAATGCTGCTCTCTGTTCAGAATCAAAGGGCAGGAGGAATCAGGCCTGCTTCCTAGAGATAAATCTATGACTCTCAGAAATTATTTTTATTTTGTATATTTAAAGGCTCTTACAGCCTTTTGTAAAATTCCTAAAAAGGAGCTAGTATAGCATATATAGCTGTAGCTACATCCAGCCAACACTAGGCTGGCAGGTAGTCTAACCCATGGGAACAGTCTCAGAGAGATTAATGGATCACAGGATGGCTGCTGTGTTGTCTAAGGGTGTGTGTAGACAAAACAAGGATGCATGCACGACACTTTTTAAAGTGGGTTAAATGCTTTTGCACCACTTTAATGGTGTTGCTGTTTGCACGCATTGGCGGCATATTGCGCATTAATTCCAGCTGCTACAGCACATTTGGCGGTGTAATGCGCCTTAAATGACTTTGTTTGCTCCGAGGAGTTTTAGTTTGCTGCCCCACAGGTACAGAGTGAAGCACTGGGCTCCGTGCAACTCTAGGGCTCTGCAGGCAGCTTGTGCAGGTAGCCTGGCAGCAGCCTAGGAAGGCAGGCTCCACCAAAGGGGAAAAAAAAAAAAAGTGTCAAGTGGTCCTTCCCTCCGTGGCTGTGGTGCCCCCTGAGACTGCCTGAGCCGGGTGTGGGGCTGCTGCTGCCATAGTGGGAAGCATCAGTCCCCCCCAACCCCCCACAGCCCAGGGTCTGCTCCACCTGCTGGCAGCTTGCTCTCCCCTCCCCTCTGCTGGAGAGGCAGGTAAGACAGGTGTACATGACATGGGGTTTACTTTACCCTAAATTGAAGTGGTGTTTTTAAAAACCCACCACTTCAATTTAAGGCCCCCGTTTTGTCTACACATGACCTAAGCACTTGCAGGATCTGTCCCAGGGTAGCTAACATGCATCTTAATAGGATGCAACCTGACAACAATTAGGCAGGTGGTGAATTGGGACTGTTGCTCTAGTTAGTTAAGAACAACACACTGGTGTGTTCTTGTTCACCTAGGTCAGGGGTGTCAAACATATGACTTGTGGGCTAGATGTGGCCTGTGAAGCCGTGTGATCCAGCCTGCAAGGTTCTTAGAGGGGCCAGGGATTCGGGTAGGGTCTGCCACCAAAATTGAGGTATGGAGCCCTGTCGGGGACACATTTCAGTGGTAAGGCAGTGAGCAACAGGTGCATTAACCCCTGGGCTCCCTGGGTCTGAATCTAGCCCTCGAGGAGCCCTCCAGTTGGGATCCAATCCAGGGGTGCTGGGTGAGTTTGACACCCCAGACCTAGATTATAGATTATATTGTCTGCTGTGCTTGTAAAACACCCAGCAGAGCCCTACCCCATTCTCCTGGAGCTTAAGCTCCTGTTGCAAGTTTAGTATTTATTTGCTGATGAGTCTAAGCCACAAACTTTCTGATTTCTCTAACAGAATCTATAACAGCACAAATACAGTCCTGACAAACTATGAACTAAGTGGCCTGTTCCATTCTCTGCCCTCTTTTCAGCCGTCCTTTCTGATGGCAGGCGCAAAGTCCCTCAGTTTGGCGGGGAAGCAGGAGGTCCACACTCAGGATTGCAGTGCATGTGTTGAATACCTGAGGTTATTTGACAGTAGAGCCCCAGGTTGGTTCTTTAGCCCCATGCACATTTTTATTTCCTTTGCAATTTTACAGGCTAAATCATCCCTTCCCTGACTTGCGTTTGCATTTCAAATGTCAGAATGAAACCCTCATGGCAGGACTTGAGAAATTCTTTTGTGATGTGCCCTCAACAAACAGGAAATTCACTTTGGCAGCTGCTTTCCATCATTACAAAAAACAATGCTTTAAAATTTGCTACAAAAATTTGCTTTAAAAATACATGTTTCTAGCTCACAGGTGCAAAGACCCTTCCAAATATGATTGAGCATGAACCAGTAACATTCCCGTAGTCAGCAGAAGCATGGATTAAAAAGTCAGACAGGGAAAGGAAAATAAAAGCAACAGGTGTAACAAACACTTAAAAATGTGAAATAGGTGACAATATATTGCAGTTAAAGACAGCAAAGAATAGCCTTTCTGTACTTGATGGGACGTGGCTGGCACAGGCACACACACCATAGGGATGTAGGATTGGAAGGAACCTCTTGGGTCACCACATCCAGTCTTTTGCCACCAGTAGTGTAACTATGGGTGAGCAAGCAGGGCACGGGCCCTGAGCACTGTATAAGAGGAGTTGGGGAGGCAGAATGGAGCTGGGGGGATGCCTCATCCTCCCATTCCAGTTTCTCCCCCAACACACACAAACCCTGCATCTTCCCTGCAGCAGCTCCAGTTGCTGGGAAAGGGTAAAGATGTCACCTGGGTTTGCCTCTCAAAATCAGTGTTCAAATGCCTGCTGGGTACATGTGCCAGCAGCAAAAAAAAGAGGTGGTATTTGCACCTCCACCTCCCCTCCAGCAGCAAACCACCTAAGGTGCTGCTGCTGCCAAGGGTACCATACTGGCCAGTTACGACTGCCTGTCCCCACGGAGCTTGTAGAAAGAGAGGAGCTCTCCGCATCACAGCTCCAGTAGAGGGGAAGAGAATGGCAAAGGGGGTAGATATATTAGGGGAGATCAGGTAATAAGGGGAATGGGGAGTGCATTACAAAGCATCGCTGCACCTGATTTAGTGATCCAGTGTTTTGTTCAACATGGTGGCATTTTATAGCATAGAACCAGTCCTGGAGAGGAAGTTCTGTTGAGTTAGCACAGCAGCCTTTCATCTGCAGGGAATTGGGTTCAGTCCAATTCAGGCCAAAAGTCAAAAGTCAGCTGAGTCTGGATGGGTCGTCCTAGTCCCTTGTGAATACTTTTCCACATCAAAAAACCAGTCACCCATGGCAGCACAGCTGGCTGCCTCTGATCAAGAGCACTCTGCCTTTAGGGTGGTGGGAAGGTTACAGATCATTAGGCTTGCTAGCTAAGATGTGGAAGGAAACTTGGGACATATTTGCCCATTCAGTACATTGTTTGGGACTATTGCTTTTACAAGCAATTACAATATCCACACTTTAATTTTTGCTTTTAATAAATAGGCTTGTTTGCTTTTTGTCTTTTTATTGGGGTGGTGGGAGCGGGGCAGGGACTTCCCTCCCTCAATTTATTCAAATGTAGGGAGGAGCTGCAAAACCTTAGGAAATAAAATTTATTGTGAAATTTCCTCTGGTTGCCAAGCTAATAACGGATGCAGAAAGAAACAAGGAAATAAAACCTTTCCCCTTGGTTGAGGAATCTTTTCTTCTCTCTCTCTCCCCCTCTTCCCCCCCCCGCCAGTTTCTCCTTGCTCACCTCAGGTTTCTTCTCTCCTGCTTTCTCCCTTCCATTCAGTCTCTTCTTTCCATTTTGCCCACAAACCTCCATAATAGTCCGAAGGCACAGATGAGAAGCATTAGCCAAGAGCTGAGGAACACAGACAGCTAACATCTCTCAGACTCATCCTAAAGGGTGTTTTGAGTGCTGCTTTTACAGTTCTTCCCAAGGTCCAGGCCATTCTTAATGGGGATTGTTGTGGAGTCCAGGTAATCTGTGTAAACACGCTTCAAGAAAACCCAAGGGTGGACTGCGATAGTAGGCTCATGTTTATTCTGTTGCATTTAGTTTAAGCCCTGTATAAGAGCAAGTATTTATAATGTGCTGCAGTCTTGTACATGAAAGTTGCTTGCATCCACATCTGTTGTTGGAATTCCTCCTTCTATCATGTTCATGTTTGCAAATCATTCCTATGCCTATATTGTTAGCCTCTAGTCTTGTGATTGATTATTCATAGTTATGGGGCTCCAAGGAGCAACACCCCTTTTCTAGTCCATATAACAGGTGTCCAGTGCTGCAGTAGCTGAGCAGAGGGAGACGTTGAAATCCTCTGGGCCTGCTGTTTATTTTGTCTTTCTTTTTCAGGTATGAATGCTGCTGTCCGTGCTGTGACTCGCATGGGAATTTACGTCGGAGCAAAAGTTTTCCTGATCTATGAGGTCTGATTTCCCCCCCGCACTGTGCTTGGTCATTGTAGAGGGGCAGAGACCGTCCAGCTGTGTCCTTTAAATGGTTATGTACCGCAAAAATGAAACTCATTGGGGAAAACACCCTGGGGCTTGATTAATGCAGTGATAATGCATCAGTCATTCTCCTGCAGAGACCTGCACTCAAATCCGACTTCTAGTAGGGGAGTATAATTACTACCTGGTTCTAGGTACGATTTCACTGAGGCTGAAGAGAAAAAGGCCTCACCTGAAGCCAGGTGAGAAGTCAGTGAGGGTTGGCAGTATAACCCAGGAGTCAGAGTCATGACTCCTAGGGCACATGCACACGTGTATGCAATGCAGGTCCAGGTGCTTTTAAAAGCACACTGCACTGCATCACATGCATTTGTATAAATGGCAAAATGTGCGTCAGCGCTGAGAAAATGGCGGCGGTGTGCTTTGAACTAAATCACACCTTAAGGTATTTTAGTTTCAAAGTGCACTGATGCCATTTTTTTAGCGCTAATGCACACTTCACGATTTATACAAATGCATGCGACACTGCGCCGGGCACATCAGTTCGTGCGCTCCACAGACTTGATTAATTGAGTCTGCTCCAATCTGCTGGATTTCCAGCATGTCGAAGCAAACAAATGTACGTATATAAATGCCCCTAATCTCTGCCACTCCAGGTTCAATCAACATTTTTATCTGACAGGCAGCTTTGGCCCACACTGGAGCAGCAGAGGCAGCGTTAGCTTGTGGCTGAATCTCAAGGACAGAGTTGTCCGGCAAGAAGCCCATTGCTCTCGAGAGCCGTGCCTTCATGGCTTTATAGGGACCCCTTGTTTGTCTTCTTCATTGTCCAGCTCCCTTGGAGTTTAGCACAGACTCTGCCTTCCAGCCAGCACAGTTCCTGTCATCGGAAACAGTGGGGCAGTCTCATCACTCAGTCAGGGTGGACGGTTTTCACGCTCTGCCTTTTTCCGTGCGAGATGGAGCTCTTGCTCTTTTGCTTTGCCAGCAAGGTCTGCTCCCAGGCTTGTTAGGAAAACAAGCAGATTAAGGCTCCGAAAACAGCCCTGTTTCCCCTCAGGGACTTAGAAACCCAGCTGGGGAAATACCTCACATTCCAGGAACTGTATCAGTATCTGCTTGCTGGTGAGCTTGCTCCCAGGCACGTACAATCACCAGGGGCCTTTGTCAATACCGATGGCCTTTGCATCGAGACCCAGAGGAGCAGGCTTATCAAGGGTGCACGTGAGTGCAGTACTGGTGACCCCAGGGTCTCGTATGACCTTGGGCCATCCATCAACCAGTTGAGTGGTGCCCTGGAAGCCCACTAATGCTCTTCCTTCAGGAGTTTGTTGCTGTCAGACAAAAGCTAGTTTAATATCTCATTTAAAAAAAACAGGAGCAAACGCAGCTGTGCTATGAGCACCTGTGGAAGGTTCCTCATAATGTATCCTTCTGCTCTAGGGTTGTTGGTTGTAGCCGTGTTGATCTACGGACATAGGCAAACAAGGTTCTATGGGTAGATGTGATAACTTTTATTAGACCGGCCAGCAGACTCTCTCTCTGCCTGAAGAAGGGTGTTTGTGCCCAAAAGCTTGCAAAGAACATTTTTCTCACTGTTTAGTTGCTCTAATAAAAGATATCACATCTACCCAAAGAACCTTGTCTGTCCTTCTGCTCTAGAAATTGGTACCCTGTGCAGAATTAAAGGATGGGGATATTCATTCTGTTGTTCGCTCCTTTGAATGCATGTGGGTTTTCTCAACTCCTGGTCCTGGGCTCTCTTCTTGGACTATTTGTGCCCATTTCTCCCCTAGTTCCAGAAGCCATGTGACCCTTTAGATTAGAGGTTGGCAACTGATGGCCCGCCGGCTGAATCTAGCCTTCAGAGGTTTGCGGACATGGGGGAGGAGGCTGGATAGATATCAGTTCCCTTCTGCCCTGTTTCTTCTGTCCTTTCTTCAGGATCCCCTTGTATCCTCCAGCTTTCATTTCCTGCCCCTGCTGCAGTGCAGCACAGCTGGGGGGTGCCACAATGACTGTGGTGGCAGCCCACATGTGGAGGGGGCCCTGTAGCCCACCAGGAGGCATATGTCCCCCAGGCACTCAGAAGTCAGACAGCCCTGCCACAATAGTGCTAAGGGAGCACTTTTTGCTTGAGTGAAGTCCTGACTGTGTTGCTAACAGGTGGTGCCAGATTGTCCTTGAACCTGAAAGGTGACTTGAGCTCTGTGTTGCCTTGTAGGCACCCGGCAGGCTCTAGCCTTAAGTCTGGTCTCCGCTCACAGTTGTTATGGGGGGGGTGCCGTCATGTCCCCTTTTTCTGTGCCACACACTAGTGTTACCCACATTCCTGCCTAGGAGATGCCTTTCAGTTGCTCCCTTTGGCTTGTTCCTGTAAAGGATTACAGTACCTTCCCCTGGCAATGTATATGCCCCCCCCCCCCCCCCCGGGAAAAGGATACCCCCCCCCCCCCCCCCCGGCGCCATGATTGGCAGAAGCCCAGAGAGCTGTGCAGTCATGACAGGACTGGTGTCCTAGCACAGCCATGCAGGGACTCATAAGCATTGGCTGGACAGGCCATGCTTCGATGAGACAGTCCTGTCAATCCTTTTTGCTTTCTCTTTTTCTCAGGGCTATGAGGGGCTGGTGGAAGGAGGAGAGAACATCAAACAAGCAAATTGGCTGAGCGTCTCAAACATCATTCAGCTGGTAAGGCTCTAACAGCAGCTTTTCGCTTTCCCTCTGTGAGTGCAAAGGCCTCTTGGTCTCTCTGTTTTTTGCTTTGCCACTCGTGCACATCTCTGGGCTGAGCTCAGAGCATCCCAATCTCCTGCATACGTTTTCTTTGGGCTGGGAGAAATGGTTTTGCATGTTGATGCAGTCGTAACATGCAGGGTCTCAGCACAGAATGCCTGGCCCTGGGTGGTCCCAGCTACATGGGGCCCAAACAGAGTTTGCTGACCAGGGTTTTATACCTCTGGCTACTCAGTCTGGCAGAGCTAAGCTATGTTGTAGCCAAGCTAAGAAACCCAGGCCCCATGGGGTCAAAAGGCTGGATCCCTCCAGCACGTGTTAAACAACAAACACAGTCAGTTTTAGAGACAGATGCTTCACTTTGTCTGTTCCCACTTGTAATCACAGGACTGCAGCTTCAGGGCCTGGGCCTGTGGAGAGGAGGCAGATGTGACTGCACCACTCAGAGTGTGTTTCTGCTCTGGGCACAGGGCAGCAGTGGGGGGAGGCAATCTCTGTAAGAGGCAGGTCCTCTGGAGGAGAGGTCAGTGCAAGCCCTCAGACACCATGACCAAGATGGGGGAACTCTCTGACTTGCACCTTGTCCTCCAGCGAGCAGGAGGGAACCTGCAGAAGGGACAGGAGTGGTGGCAACAAGCTCCTTCATCCTGCTGATATGTGATGTTTGGGATTCATCCATTTCCATGCATGCCTCCTTTCCTCCCCTCTTCTCCCCACCCACCACCACCTCCCTGAGACAAGAAGTTCATGGCTTTCTCTCTCTCTGTCCCCTTACATAACAGTGGCTGACCTCCTCCTGGAACATGTCTTTGATTTAATCTGGACTCCCACTTTGTCCCCTCACATGTCCCCCTCTCCTGCTTTCCTGAATCTCAAATCCCAGTCATATCTAGGCCTCCTTATATCCAAATCCTTCATTGGCTTTGGTCTTGTCTGCACAGCCTGACCAACCAACATCCTGCAAGCTGGAGAGCTGGATGGGGAGATAATAGAGTTTGGCAGTACCTGTGCTGATAGCCCATCACTGCAGTAAAAATATGCTTGATTTTTTTTTAAAGATCCATGGACCATATACTGTAAGAAGCCTGCTTCAGTAGGCCCGGTTGCAGTATTGTTGTCCCTGCTGCCACCCTTCAGTTTGTTCTCCAGCCAGGGATGGAGCTGGGCTGTAGGGAAGTCTCTTGGAGGGACAACTACATGGGAACCCAGACTTCACTCACAGTCTGCAGTGTAGACAGGCCTCAACGTTAAAGGAGCTCTGCTAGAAGGAAAATCATCATGTTTGGGTCCTCTAGTTGTTGCCCCATCTTGCTTCTTTCAGACATATCTGGGGTTTGATGCTGAGTTGAGAGTTTGCTTATGCTTTTTTAACCTCAAAGCTTCTGGACTGTCGAACCTGAGTTGAGTCTTCCCTGTGGTTTTGCTGACTGTCTCCTTGGAGATTTTGCACAGGGATTGAGGCAGGTCATCCTTACACAAAGGAGTGTCCTGCTAAACCATTAACAGAGCCATCCTGAGGAGTCTGACTTGAAAAGATTTCAGCAAAACAAAGGACCAAGTCTTCAGCTGGTATAAATGGGCATTGATCTGTTGAAATCGCATAGTCCATTTCCATTGCAGTCCACCAGGGTGGGTGATTTAGATCTGCTGAGGTTCTTGTTTACGCAAGGTGAATAAAACCCTCTGTGAATTTTGTAGCACAACTGTGCTAGTCCACAGAGCCTTTTGGAAATGCCAGGAGTGACAGACTGGGACTCCTAATGTAAAAAAGAAAAAAAAAACAAGCAAATTGCCTACCTCCCTTACAGACGCTTCTAAACCCTGAGAGTGCTACATACCTTTCTGGTCACTTTTATATGTCAAATTGTTTCTTTTTTCTAGCTGGCCTCCTGGGCCTTTCATACACTATAAAAACAGCCCTGTGTAAACCCAGCCATACAAGTTTGTAAATGCCAGCTTTGTGCCCTGAGGTTGCCCACAGTGGGGCCCTGCTGACCCCGGCAGCGTGTTAGCCCTATTCGAGCCCAGCCAGGATGTACTGTGTGCCAGTGTTGAGGCTGGAACTGCTCTGTTGGAAGGACCAAGAGGAGCCAGCTATGCCTGGCCAGACGGGAGCACTCTTTTCTTGGAGCACTTTCATTCCAAGCAGTGGTGTTTTATTTTTATCCCCTCTCCCTCCAGCTTCCTCCCTGATTTGAGCAGTGCGCCTGCCTGCCCTCAGGTAACACTTTGGTGCTGCATGTCCCCATGGGTCTCCTCATCTGTATGCTGCTCTCGAACAGCTGCTTCCTTCCCAGAGCGCCAGTCTGCAGGCCGTCTGTACTCAGCTTGCCACCTGCACTGCTTCAGCTTGGCAGTGCTGGCTTCGCGGTCCCCCTCCCACAGCAGACGGGCTGTGGAGCCTCGCTTAGGAGGGACAGGGGCAGTGATGTGACATTGGTGTCTTAGACATCATCTGTGGAAAGAGCTCTCTTGGTGTACTGTTAACCGTGCTAATGGCATGACTCCTCCCTCCCCCTCCCTTGAATGCAAGCCTTTCCAAAGGAGTAAAATCAATGGGGATAGCAAAATCTTGAAGTTTGTGGCATTTTGTGTCTCTCTGTCTCCTTTTCCTTTCTTCTGTAATGGTCTTTCTCTGAACCCCTCTGTTATGCATGTGCCCCCCTCACCCAGTCTGTACTTTGCTGGCCATAAAAATCCTTGGTGGAGCAGGGCAGGGGGAGGTTTATGCAGAGAACAGGACCAGTTCTTTACCCCTGCCACCAGTTGCTGTAGCAAGCTGGCAAGTTTGGTGGGGATAAAAGCAGTAATTAGGCCTTGCATGTATGTTTAAGGTATCTGTGTTAACTAATCCACTACACGAGCCAGAGGCAGGTGGTCTCCTGACAGGCTGCCCTGCCTCCCCTGGTGAACCAGGGGCACCTAAGGGAGCTTATGTTTCCATGTCTGCCAGCACTATCACCAACAACTTATCAAGCGTGCCCTGGCGATTAGACAGGCTGTTTAATGATGCAAAAGGAGCGGAGTGGAGGTCACATGAGCTGCCTTTCGGACAGGAGGAATGTTATCACTTTATAGGGCTTCATGTGTCAAAGATGCATTACACTAATGCAGCAGCAAAGAAGCCATGAGTGCCATGGGTCTGACACCTGGCAACGACAGTTTGCAGTGAAAGACCTGCCCCAGCCAGCTCAGTCATCCCCACTCTCCATCAGTCTCTTAGAAGGGAAAGAATCAAGGGCATTATGCAGCAGATGCAGGGCTCACATTTATGGAAGTGGCTGGCGGTAGGTTTCTAACGGAGACTTTTCCCACCTATTTTCTACCGGAGCAGACCGTGACGATTTGACTCAGAAATGTCTGCTCAATCCAGCCCTTCCCTGCCAGAGCTATGGTGCTGTGGTGAAGGAATGGGGGGCTGCTCTCTGTGGGTGAGATCTCTCAGTCTTCTTGTCAACAAGTCTAGGATGGCTCCAGGCAGGTGGTTCTGGGAAGGGCAGGTTGAAAAGTAGTATCTTCTTGGCTCGCATTTGCTGCAGCACACAGGACCTAGGACAGCTGGATAGGCCAGGGCCAGCATGAGGGGACCAGATGATGGGCCCTGATGAGAATTCCCCCAGCTCCTTTGCACACTGGGAATCTCGACTTCTGGAACATCTGGGTAGAAATAAGCTTCCTGCACCCACCCCTCTGCCCACAAAAAACCTGTCCATTCTTTAAGTGTAGCAGTCTAGTGCTACAATATCCTGTTTCTCTTTAGAGATTGTCCCAAAGGGTCTACACTCCCAACAGCCAGCCCCATCCAGTCAGCCCTTTGGTTTCCCCCATGGTACTGGCTGGCTTTCTCACATGCTTTGTTTATGTGTAGGGAGGCACGATCATTGGCAGTGCCCGCTGCAAGGCTTTCACCACGCGAGAGGGGCGCCTCCGGGCTGCTTACAACCTGGTGCAGCATGGGATCACCAACTTGTGTGTCATTGGGGGAGACGGCAGTCTGACTGGGGCCAACATCTTCCGGACGGAGTGGGGAAGCCTGCTGGAGGACCTGGTTAAAGATGGTATGTGCGGTCTGCTGTGTTGGACACATGTTAATCCCTGTGATAATCCCCACCTCCAAATCTACAGGAGAAATAAAACTGCTAGCAGCAGTGCACAGTTTTAAGCACAGAAAGTCAACTGGATATTCATAGACCTGAAGGCTGGAAGTGATCGGTAGGCTGCCTTGCCTGATCGTCTCTTGTCTCTCACAGGCTACAGGATTTTACCCCCTTGTGAAGCCTCATAACAACACAGATCTTCCAGAAAGGTGTCCAGTCTTAGTCTGAAGACAGCAAGAGAGGGCAGATCTACTCCTTCCCTTGAGCATTTAACCAGTGGAACAATAACTTTCTAATTTCTTCTGAATTTATCTGGCTTCAGCTTCCAATCATTAGCTCTTGCTCTGCCCTTTCTTGCTTGAAGTCCAGCATGCTTATGCACTTGACTCGATGGAGACCTAAGCTACTAAAATACCTATGATGCCTCTTAAATCTAGTAGACAGGATTCAGAGCTAGGAAATGCATTTCTGCCTTTGGTTCTGGAAGAAAGTCCCATCTTCCAAAGTATGATAGTAAAGTCAGTTTGATTGGCTTCTTCAAAGAGGTTGGTTTAACACCAGAAATTGCAGTTGAATTAACTACAAATTCTGTTCACAGAAAAATCACCCTGCAGCCTGTCAGACTTGGCTTTCTCTTGGGTAAATGGGAAGTCCTTTGGTTGATCCCATCTTACTGCTTGGAAGGCTCAGGACAGTGGCATCTGCTGTTGAGAGGCACCATTCAGGATGGTGGAGGAGGTTGCTAGATCAGTCTTAAGAGCCTTGTGAAAGTAGTGGTTTGTTTTTCAATGCAGGGCCCATTTTGCCTCTCACCCCATACCTCCGACAGAATTTTGCTTTGTGGGAGAGTCTCAGGAGTTGATCGATGCCCCCAGAAAACGTTTCTCTGTATTTTCCCCCAGGTCAAATCACTGAGCACGTGGCTCAGAAGTATTGTCAGCTAAACATTGTTGGCCTGGTGGGCTCCATTGACAATGACTTCTGTGGCACAGACATGACAATCGGCACAGACTCGGCACTACACCGCATCATGGAGGTGATTGATGCTATCACTACCACAGCCCAGAGGTGAGTTGGAAATCCCCACATGGCTTCTCTTTTGCAGTTGCCCCCTCTTAGAGATGGCAAACTGAACTGAACTCGTGGCAGTGTCATGGAATGACTGGTGTGGCAGGGTCCATGCTAGAAGTTGGTAAGGAATTATTTGGAGTCCCTGTAGCTGCACAGCCCCTGAGTCTGGGGCACAAACCTGTAGTGGGGGGTGGAGCAAAGGAGCATTGGATAGCTAAGCAGGTTTCTAGCGAAGGGTAGAGACTGCTCCAGAAAGCCTGACTCCAGCTTCCCCTCTTGTTTTTTTGCAGCCACCAGAGAACGTTTGTGTTGGAGGTGATGGGAAGGCACTGTGGGTAAGGAAAGGCCTGTGTCCTTTTGAGGAGGGAAGCAATATTGAGGGGGTGAGCATTGGGAAAGACTGTAAGGGGAGGGTAGAAGACCCCTGAAGGGGATGTGACTGGGCTTTAAGTGGGTAAAAATGGTGTGGGGAATCAGGGGGTGTATAAGTATGGTGTATGAACCTGGGCCATATAACAGTGAAGAGAAAACCCAAGTTAGAAATCATAGAGAAGCAGGGTTGGAAGGGACCTCCATAGGTCACAGTCTAACCCAGTCCCATGCCTTAGACAGGATCAGCCCTATCTAAACCACCTTGTACAGCTCCATAATCTAACCTCTTAGTAAAACTACTGTCAACCCAAACACAACACAAGACATAACACCCGAACCTGACACAGGTGAAGCAGGGGACCATGGCAGCCCACATCCTGCTTCTGTAAAAGGTTGTTAATGTACTCTCAAATGATCCCAGGTAGAGGCCATGCCCCATACTACAGAGGAAGGCAACCCCCCACCCCTTCATGCCAGTCTGACCATGGGTAAAATCCCTTCCTGACCCTAAATATGATAATTGGTCTGACCCTGAGCAGAGGGGCAAGACCCTCCAGCCAGGGACAGCTGGTCTTAAGTCCCAGCAGGAGCATTGGCACAGCCCGGTCAAAATCCCTAGCCTTGGCTGCAGCCAACACCCAGTGCCATTGAGGGAGGCTTAAATACATCTGGTGCATGTTGCAGAAAAGGGGGTTGGGGTATAGGATTCCTTCCCAGCCCCTTGTGCAACCAGGAAAGCCCAGAAACATAAGAAATACCCACAATAGATCACAGGTGTTGCTATGCCTAAATTATCCTTGACCAGTGGCTGTCCAGCTTCATCTTGAACATCTCCAGTGATAGACTGTCCACAGCTTCCCCAGGCATGGAGGAAAGTAGCAAATGTTCATTGGGCCAGTAGAGACGAGGCACTGTGAGCCTCTGGGGTTACTAGCCAAGTTGTAGGTTTGTAGGCATGAGCCATATTCAGGCTCACCTGACTGTTCACTTCATTCAACACAGCATTGTATTAATAGTTACTTGGTCCCTGGTGACATGTTTTTTTGCCTTGTTGTGTCTTGTCAGTCATGGATGGGTGTTCCTGGATGCTAACTTGTGTCTGCTTCCCTAGCTACCTTGCCTTGGTGTCTGCCTTGGCCTCAGGCGCTGACTGGCTTTTCATCCCTGAGTCCCCTCCTGAGGATGGCTGGGAGGACCTCATGTGTGAAAGACTTGGGGAGGCAAGTGCTCCATCTTTAGTGTGTCTCAGGGAGAGCAGTCAGTGTAGTGGTAAATCAGGAGCCACATACTTATTTCTCTGAGCTCATGGGTAGAGGTGTCCTGCTTCACTGGGCTGATGTGAAGCAGCAGACAGATTGCTGGAGGATTCAGCTGGCATCCTTCCACTGAAATGTCTCCCTTCCTGATCACCTACACAAGAGGATTTTATCTTCTGAAGGGGAAGAGCTGCCATTCTTCCCCACTTCCACTTCATCCTCCTTTTTTTTTTTTTTTTCCTATTCTCTCCTCCCAGAATTTTCATCTGCCTTGATCTTAGTTCTGCCGCTTGAGCCAAAATACCTTAGTTTCACCGCTGGAGACTATTACCAGTCTCTCTGGTTGTTATTCATAGTTTGACACCTACCAGGCTTCTGCTACAAATGGTTTAGGGCTAGAGGGCTGGTTCAGGTGTGTGGAAAGAATCTGCATGGGATGTACAGATCAGCTGTGGTGTCGGCTGACGACTGTGGTGTCACCTCTTTTGTCTTTGCCATTGCTTGCCTAAATGTGCTGTCTATCTCCTTCAGTGATCAAGACTCTTGTGGGTGAGATGACACAATGACCAAACCAGCTGACAGGGAAAATCCAGTTCCATTTTTCCTCCTTTAGGATTTTCCACCAGTGGGCGAGGGCTTGGCCTTACTCTGACCTTTTGGCCTCCTCTCGCATCACATGAGCACCCTGGGCCAGCTCCCCAGCTGACAAATTGGTTCTGCTCCAGTGAAATCACCAGACTCATCCAGCTTCACGCCAGCTGAGGGGCTGGCCCCTGCCAAAACCTAAGGGTCTTATTCCTGGAAGAGCCAGTGTATAACAATCTGTGCTCATCCTGATAGAAGGTCCCAGGGGGCAGTGCGACTCTCTTTAACACACAACTGAACTGAAAACGCATGTGAATGTGCCAAGAGAGAGCCCAGAAAAATTCGGGGTCTGGACCTTGCTCCCATGAAGGCAGCCATGGAGGCCCAGGCAAATGTCGGCATCTACTTGCTCCCACCTCTTTGTTGGGTGCTTAGACAGTCTATCTTTGTTCTAAGGGCTGGGTTAGTCCATGGGTCTCTAGAAAGGGCTAGTACCCTGCTGTTAGGTTGTGGTGGCTGGCAAGAGACCTCTTATAATTTCAGAAGAGGCCTTTCTGCATTCACAGAAATACAGAGCTCCTGTGCACCCTCTCCAGGTGTTTATCAAGGACCGGCTGTTGCTAGTAAGGCAGGGAGCTCCTTGGCCAAGCTCACTGTAATGTTAGTACCTCCCAGAGGGCACTGCCTGCCCTTTTGGCTTTGGCCAACTCTGCTAGCTAAGCTTAACTTGTCTCTTCATCAGGGAGGACTGATTTAAACCGATGCAATTTAAAACCTCCATGTGAATTTTCAGATAGAAAGCCTCAATTTAAATCACTAACTGGTTGTTTCCATTCTTTCCTAAAGAAGAGTGCAATTTCCTGGGTTCTTTCATCCAATAAAATGTGTAGGCTTACAACTTGGTGGAACCTGTACACTGGATTTGGCGTGCCTTTTTTTACTTGGGAAGGCCATGGTATAATTACAAATGCTTAATGAAGCAATGGTATGTTTTGATGCTTTCCGATCTTAGTCATTTTATATTTGCAGTATGCTAGAAAATGGTTATGATATATTGCCTGTTTACTAGATAATTTACTTCTAAACCTGTACATGATCCATAGTGCTCTGCTTATAAAGCTTGACCTCAAAAGTTGAATCCTCCTTTCTATAGAAAAGCACACAGCCTGTAACAGAAGGATTTTGATAGAGGTTCGTAGATGCACCAAACTTATTTTCTGTTTTAAGAGATTATTTAAAGAAAAAAAAAAAACTTTGGCTTTTATAGATAGTTTTCTATTAAATTTAGAGTTCATTTAAAATGGGTTTATTTTTGCAACAAGAAACTTCATATTATTTAACCAACAAAATTATTCAGCTTTTTGATAAGTTTCTTTAAAAAAATTAAAATAAAAAACACTCCATGGTTTTTATCATGTGTTTTTTTTCTTTGTGGCAGACACGCAGCCGAGGCTCCCGCCTCAACATCATCATCATTGCTGAAGGTGCCATCGATAGGAATGGCAAGTCCATCTCTTCCAACTATGTGAAAGATGTAGGTGGCAAGCTCGGGTGCTCTCTCCTGTTTGTTTTGGGCCTCTGCCAATGCCTTGTCCTTTAATCAGACTGCTCTTTTCTCTCCTGCGCAGCTAGTTGTCCAGCGCCTAGGCTTTGACACACGTGTCACCGTCCTTGGCCATGTTCAGCGTGGTGGGACCCCGTCAGCATTTGACCGTGTCCTGGTAGGTACAGTCTCCCTAAATGAGCGGGCTGCTTTTGTGTGGATGTGCTCGGTGTACCAACCCAGCAAAGATACTGGAGTACAGGTCATCTGTGCCATGGAGGATGAAATGCCCTGCTGTTTCTGGTGAGGTGAGCAGGACATGGGCCAGAGGGATGAGTGCTTCCCAGCATAGTGGGGGAAAGCACAGGTTCATTTGTGAAACACAGGGCTCGTTAAATGCAATGTGTGTGTGCTCAGCCATTTTGTACGGAACAGAGCTTGGCATTCTCCCTGCTTTCAGGAGCTTTCTCCTTTTTAATCCTCCACTAACTCTACTAATCTTAAATAATCTAGCAGTTCTCCAAGATCTTAAGTATCTGAATTGGACAAATAGCCAGCTGAGTCACATAATCCATGGTTCAGTCATAAAGCCATGCAGCTCTGTTCTCCTCTCACAAGGGCTGTGCTTATGGCATATCCAGTATCCCCTACATCTGTTCCTGTATGCCCATTTTAACAAGTGGGAATGCAGGGCCTTCCCCTGGAGGTACTACAGACTGGGCCTCTCTCTGTGCCTCTGTTGGGCATGTGCACTGCCCTAGGGGAGCTTCCATGGAGAGTGGAAGTGTTAGTCTGAGGGATCTTTTAGTGATGGTATGTTTGTGCCCCACCAGCCCAGTCTTCCTCCGTGCTTTGTGTGTGTGCTTTTGTGTCTACATGCCCTCACAATGTTTTGCATCAATAGTTCAGTTGCACACTTGAACACCTGGGCAGGGCTTCCACCAGTGTGTCTGCCTGTCACACGGAGGCTTAAGTCCTCTGGTGCAGCATGTGACGGGGTGTGTTTGCACTGATGAAGCCACCCTCTCAACTGGTTTCTTGTCCCCTTCACAGAGCAGCAAAATGGGGATGGAAGCTGTCATGGCGCTGGTGGAGGCGACGCCTGACACCCCTGCCTGTGTGGTGAGTCTTTCTGGGAACCAATCTGTCCGGCTGCCCCTCATGGAGTGTGTTCAAGTGGTAAGTACCTAAAAGCTGGCTCTAAGTATGTGTGGGTGGGTGTTGTGGAGAGGGGGAAAGGATCTAGGTAAGCAAATTCCACTTTTCTGCTTTATTCAGTGATTTCCTTTGGGGCGGGATAGCAACTCACAAGTGAGGAAAAATGCATTTGGGGGCCCCTATAGGTTTAAAATCCTAGCCCACCCTTTCTGTTGCTGCTGGAGCTAGGCTTGAGCATTACTGTCAGGGAATAGGCCAAGCATGCATTTAATTTTTAACTCTATCTTGGTGCTTTTGCTTGTTTCTGTTGAATTTACTGGGACTTTTTTTTCCCCTCTCGCCTCACAATACTTTTAAAGACAAAAGATGTTCAGAAAGCAATGGATGAGAAGCGGTTTGAAGAAGCAATCCAGCTCCGGGGCAGGTAAGAGCAGCAGCTCTGTTAGAACTAAGCATGAGTGATGCTTCCTATCTAAAAGGGAGTACTTTAAAACCCACAAGCTGACTTGGATTACCCTGAAATTTGCTGTGTTGTGTGGGGATACAAGGAAGCAATATTCCCTCTAAAGAGTAGTGGTCCGTGAGCGTGCGGCCTTGGTCCAGCATGGGATGCTTACCGCTGGGGGCTGGAGGCCAGGGGCTGGGGCAGAGGGGCTGGAGGCTGGAGCTGAGAGGCTGGGGCCAGGGGCTAGAGCTGGGGGAGTTTTGCAGGTGTCAGCACCACCCCCCACATCAATCTCCCTGCACAACAGGGCACCAAAACTCCTTGTGTGGGATGGGGTTGTGGGCAGCTGGGGAGCTGACATGAGGACAGGTGGACATCAGCTTCAACAGGGGTAGCTCAGCCAGGGCTGCCACCTCTGGCCTGTCCTTATGCCCCATGGAGGGACTGGAGGTTTGGCAGCGGCTACCCAGGCATGGAGGTGATGGCTACTGGGCAGAAGCTGCTGCTGGGCATCAAGAAAAAGCAGGACCTGGCAGTGGGCACAGCCACCTCCCCCTCACCACTGCTGGGACCCTTCTTGCTGTGGCCACCTGGTGCCCATGCCAGGGCTGCCCTGCAGTTCCTCCCCAGTGCCCCACCAGGTGTGGGGCCTGTGGTGGCCTGGAGTTGGCACTGGCTGCAGCAGGAAGGAGCTGCAGGGCAGCCCCAGCACAGGCTCTGGTCAGCGGTGAAGGGGAAGCAGTTATGCCCACTGCCATGTCCTGTTTTTCCTTGGCACCCAGCAGTAGCTTCTGTCTGGCCACTGCCGCTGCTGCTCATCGTGGCTAGGACAAGCTAGTCTAAAGCAGGCACTGCAGGGACCCTGACCTCCTGCACAGAGTGGGCCAGGGCCAGGGCCAGATAAAATCCCTTTGCTGCCATATCAAGCCCATGCGCCATATTTTTCCCACCCCTGATCTAAACTCTTTGTAAAACTGCTGTCAACCCTGACAAGACATAACACCCAAACCTGCCACAGGGAAAGCAGAGAGACCAGGGCAGCCAATGTCCCTTTTCTATAAAAGGTTGTTAATATAAGTTCAGAAATCACAGGAAGAGGGCCATGCCACCTCTACAGAGGAAGGCAAAACTCCCTCAGTCCATACCAGATTGACCATGGGGTAAAATCCCTTCCTGACCCCAGAAATGGCATTGGTCTGACTCTGAATGGAGGGGCAAGACCCTCTAGCCAGGAACCTCTGACCTTAAGTCCTCGGCTTCACTACATTGACATAGCTCTACTGAAGTTGATGGATCTATGCTGATTTATCTCAGCTTAGGGGCCTGGCCCCAGCTGTGTCCTTGTTTGCTAAGGAGACGGAGTAGATTCTGGGAAAAAGGAGAGTCCTGGCCTCATGCTGGACTTGAGAGAGCACCAGAGTATAAGGAGGAGATATCTTACTGAGGAGAATCATGCTCATTAAAGAGCTCTTGGTATGTTACCATCTAGCCTGAGCAATCTTCTCTTCTCCAGGAGGATTTGTATCCGTCCTTGCTGGAAAGGCTAGCCTGTCCCTTGTCTTCTGTCTGCCTCAGCAAGCCCCAGGCAGATCATTGGGTCCCTTACTTGGCAGCTTATATAGCTCAGCAAATGGGAGCTGTTGTCTGAGGCATATGTCCCCTCTGCCTGCTTAAATTTATGCCCTCCTGCCTTGGGACTGGTCACTGACTCAGTGGGGTTTTGATACAAAGTTTGGTTTTCTTTGTAGGAGCTTTGAAAATAACTGGAACATTTACAAGCTCCTAGCGCACCAGAAGCCAGCCCAGCAGAAGGTAAGAGGACTGGAAAGAAGGGAAAGCACAGCTTGGGCTTACCAGTATCATGCAGCGGATCTTGGTCTTGTAAAAGATGTGGGCAGGTGTGCACAGGCACACATGTACGTGGTCCCTCCCCTTTTCTGGAATGCTTATACTTGTCTGCACACCGCGATGCTGCCCGAGCATGCACAGATCTGGACTCTCCTGGGCACCACATCGGCATTTTAGATTGAGTTGGTTTGAATAAAATCTCTGTTGCTCTTAGCGAGAGAGATCTGATGGCATGGGAAGCTGGAGAGATGGAGCAGTGGCCAGAGCTGTGGCTTGCTACTCTTGCAGGGGCTGTGTGAGGAAGAGATGATGTCCTGTAGTAAGGCCCCTCTCAGGCACAGACAGAAAGCAAGTAGTGGAGTAACCAAAGTTTCTTTCAGCCTCCCTCCTTGGATGCCGGAGGCAGCCAGCAGGGGAAACAAGTGAGAGCTGCGGCAGGGTGAGGCTGACAGACTCTATGCGGTCCTGACTCAGAGCCCAGCTGCTTTAGGAGCTGCAAGGGAGACACTTGGGACTCCCTTTCCCCAACCCTCTAAATAAAGGGACTGATCCAACCAGAATCACAGGCCACAGGAGCCTGTGACCCTTCAGAGCTTTTCTGGCCTGTGAGGCAGGGAGTTGGTGGGCTGAGGTCTGCTCTATCCATGCTCCTGACACTGGGCACAACAGCAGTTCTCTCCTGGCCCTAAGCTCTACAAACTGATGGCTCTGCTCTCTTTCTGCCCCCTCTCCCCACAGAGCCCGTTCACCCTGGCGATCCTAAATGTGGGTGCCCCAGCAGCTGGGATGAATGCTGCTGTCAGGTCAGCAGTGCGCATAGGCATTTGCAAGGGGCACACGGTTTATGTGGTGAATGACGGCTTCGAAGGCTTGGCCAATGGGCAGGTAAGGGTCCCCAGCTGGGGGAGGGTTGGGCCATGCTCAGTTGCCTGCTCCTGGGGATCTTGGCTTCAGTCCAGTTTCTTTTGTGAATGTTGCCTCAGCGGCTTGTCGCTGACCGCCACAGCAAGTGCTTGCCCCCCTTACCAAATCGACATGTGGCCTTGTACTGTTCAGAAGGATGGGGAAAGCAGGGGTCGCTCACCCAGTGCTAGAGCTGGGAGTAGAGGCACCAGAATTATCCTGGAGCCTGCCATCTTGTCAGGACCCAGGTTTGCTGAGTAGATGTCTTGGGACTTCTGGCAGCATGGCCGGGATGGGGGACTGTTGCCAGCACTGAAACAAAGTGTTGGCTTTTGCAGATCCACGAGGTGGGCTGGCACGACGTGGCGGGCTGGCTGGGACGTGGCGGCTCCATGCTGGGAACCAAGCGGTGAGTGCTATGGGTGAGCCGGGCAGGTGAACCCCTGTGGGCTTTGACCCCATGCCATACGTGGAGGGGAGAGGGCAGTGGTGGGAGGGCCACTCCATGCCTCGTTGGCTTCACTGAACACCTGAGATGGGGCAGGACAAAACTGGAGATCACTAAGGCCAGGACTCAAGTGTCTCTGTTATCTGCTGGCAGACAAGGTTCTTCGGGCAGATGTGATATCTTTTATTAGACCAACTCAATGGTTGGAAAAATTGTTCTTTCAAGCTTTTGGGTACAAACACCCAAAAGCTTTGAGTACCCAATAATTGCAAATGACAATTTTTCCAACTATTGAGTTGTTGTAATAAAAGATACCACATCTACCCAAAGAACCTTGTCTGCCTATGTCTTGAGACTGACACAGCTGCAACCAACACCCCTGAAACATCTGTGATCTGCTGACAGACAGTACTGGCCTCATGCACCCATGCAGCAAGGCGTGCTGGGGGGCCTGAGCTGCCATGCCCTGCCATAGCCTCTCATCTCAAGTCACTGGCTGCAGAAGGCAGCAAACCGAAATGGCTGCATCCCAGCAGCTTGGGACCCAGAATGCAGAGGTGCCATTGCAGGCAAGTGCTCTCCAGTTTCCTGGAAACACAGGAGAGTGGCCTGCTGCAGAGAGCCGTGGGTCCCTTGGCCAGTTCATTGCTGTGGTTACAGCACAGCTGCCAGGGGGGCTTGGCTCAGGGTTTATTTGGAACTGATGACTGCTGTCAGGAGCAAAGACCCTTGAGTAAAGGAAACCACCCCCAACTGAGGGAGAGAAACATTCACCGCACCGTAGATGGCCTCTTGGGTTCTTGGCAGCAAGGAGCTGCCTGTGCTCTGAGATGTACCTCTGAAGCCAGTGGGGTTGTAAACAGGGATTTATACATGTCTGAACCAACTGGGAGCAGAACTTCAACAGGTTGCATCTTCCTGACTGAGCTATACCATATGAGTCTGCTCTGACCACAGCAGCTCTGCAGAGCTTCCTCCATGGAGTCTCCAGTACCTTCTTACTGCATGGTTGCTTTGGATCATCTCTGTATGTTCTCTGGGCCAAGCCGATACCTTCAGCCTCAGCTCCCCCTGGCCCTGTGCCTTCTCCCTCTGTGCTGCATCTGGTTACTGGTGCTCATGTGCCAGTTGTTGCCCCTTCCTCTGACATGAGTAAGAAACAGGTGGAATAGTTCCCTTCCTCTGTGGCTGGATGCCCTTCTGTAGCAATAACTGTGCCTGGGAGAAGGACCCAGGCAGTTTGGGAATGTAGCTGTATGAGCCTGGCTGCCTCCAGTAACTGAGTTTGGATTGGATCCCTAGGGCCAACTGGCCAACCCTCTCCTCTCTGCAGCTGCAGGTGTGGATTGGCAGGTTGGCTTCCCTACCAGCAGGAGCCCTCTTTGTGCCATCTGTGATGTTTGCCAAGGTCTAGACCAGGGGTTCCCAAAGTTTCACCCCTGAAGGGCCATTTGGAAAGGTCAATCCTGGCTGGTAGGCCACCTCAAATAGGCTTGCAGGCCGTATTTGGCCTTCAGACTGTACTTTGGGACCACTTGGTGCAGACAAACAGAGCTGTATGGGTAGCTGCTAGTGTTAGTGGGAAACTGGGGCTGAGTGGGTTTAACAGTCCCCATTGCCTCCCTTCACCTTGTGGGGGTTGCAGTGTAGTTCACCCAAGAGAGGCTGAAAAAAAGGCTTCATGGTCTGTCTGTCTGTCTGTCTGCTCATGCACTTGTAAAGAAGACTGTCCTTCCAGGGGTGGTCAGGAAGTAGGTGCCTGCAACTGTCCAGTTCAGCCCCATCTCCCTGGGAGCTTAATGCCAGATTGCCCCCTCTGGTACAGGAGTGGGCAAAATATGGTGCTTGAGTCAAATCTGGTCTGCGATGACTCCATTTCCCGACAGGCCTGGTGGCAGCAGCTCCTTCTGACTGCCACAGCTGGGCCCAGCCTCACTGCCTGGGCATCTTGGCCCATCCACCCCACGCCCAGTATCATGGGTGGGACCTGTGCAGGCAGGGTGCTTGGCCGGGTGGCTGGGAGGGGGCAACGGCCAGGAGCAAGACAGGCTGGCAGGGCCAAGGCAGAGCTGCAATCTGCTGCCTGCTTCCCCGTGCGACAAGCACAAGTTCTGTGGGCAGGAGCACGCAAGGAGCAGATCACAGCTCTGCTGCAGCCCTAGCCCCACACTGTCACTGCCCCAAGATCCCAGTCCCAGCCCCGGATATAGCTCCCAGCCCAGCCACACAGCTTCTGGCCAGTCTCCATGGAGACCCCAGGATCATGGGGCTGAGACGGCATGGGGCCAGGGCTGGGGCAGAGCCCATTCCACAGGTAGGGGCATGCAGGGAGCACATCGTAGCTCTGCCCCGGCCCCGTGCTGTCACTGCTCCAGATCCCACCATCTCCCCAATTTCACCTGCCTGTCTTGCTCCCAGATGCGGCCCCATCCCAGCCACCTTACTGCATACCCTGCCTACCCAGGTCCTGCCCCCGGTGGCAGGTGCAGATTGGACAGGCCGGAGTGCCCAAGCAGTGGGGCTGGGTCAGACAGCAGCAGCCAAAAGGAGTCGCTGCCAATGGGGCTGCTTGAAAATGGAGTCCAGCCATGGGCTGGATCCGCCGTTTTGCCCACCCGTGCTCTGGTATGACCCTCTGCATCAGAAGGGACCCAGCCACTCCTGCATCTAGCTTGTTAGTTGCATGGGAGTGTATTTTTGAGACCATTTCCACTGTCCTCACCATTCTGTCTCCTGCCCTTGGTGGAAAGCTCTAGCTCACAAATGACAGGGAGGGAGGTTTTTTTCTGTCCCATCGGGTAAAGGTTTCTAGGGGACTTTCCTGTGCCCCATTGGAATCCTTCTATGTTGCTTGGTGCATGGATGTTATAGCTGGAGGATGTAAAGCTATGTATGAATGGATCCCAGGGCTTCATGTGGATGGTCTGCACTCAGCCTGTTTGTCATTTTCTTTTGCAGAACTCTTCCGAAGACATGCATGGAGAAGATTGTGGAAACTGTGCGGAAGTTTAACATCCAGAGCCTGCTGGTCATTGGAGGATTTGAGGTGCAGTAAGGGCATCTGTCCTTTTTCTTGTAATGGTCTGCTGTGCCTCTGCGAGCTGGTGGAAAAATGCCAGCCCAGAAGCAGCGCCTGCTCTGCTGGCCACTGTGTAGACATCTGAGCACACAATAGAGCCTCTGTTGTCTGAGGGCAGCAGCTTCCTCCCTGCATGAGATCTGTGCTGGCTGCTCCCAGCACAGTGTGAATGTTCCCTGCTGATTAATGACCCCTCTGATAATTCCAGGCGGCTGCCATTCCTTTTTAAGTAAAACCCTGCCTAGTGCTGGCATGTGTGCTTTAATTAAACAGTCACCAGCAGAGATGTCAGGAGAATTTCTTAGCATGAGTGAATGGATGAGTTTCCTTACAAAGAGCTGTGAGTTTGCCTGCAGTGGGCTCAGTGGTCTTAGTCCAGTCACTAGTGGGCACACTGGCTGTGTGCCACCAGTGATGGCTCTGAGGGCCAGGCAGGTGGCAGGCTAAGAGGAAGACCAGCAGCTAATTCCCACCTCTCCCCATCTTCCATGCTATTGAGGGGCTCCTGTGATTGCTCTTTGTCATGGGTGGCTGCCTTGAGGGGTGAATAAGAGATTTTGGTCTCCGCCAAACCCTGGCTCTTTTTGTAAGCATGAGAAGCCCCAAGGCAGCTGCCCCATGCAGGGAGAACTGGTCTATCTGTACCCCCGTAGCTGGTGGAAGAAGGGAAAGCATCTCCATCATCCTGACAATTTTTCCTTCTCTAACCCCGTTGCCTCTTGCAGGCCTATGAGGGGGTGCTGCAGCTGGTGGAGGCACGGGGGCAGTATGAGGAGCTTTGCATCATCATGTGTGTCATCCCAGCCACCATCAGTAACAACGTGCCTGGGACTGACTTCAGCCTGGGCTCTGATACGGCCGTTAATGCTGCTATGGAGGTGAGTTGAGCCTTGGGGGCAAGGGGCGGAGGGAGAGCAAGTTGCCTCTGCCAGGGCAGGCAGGGAGCCCATTGCTGCAGTGAAGTATATTCCCTCTCCCCTGTATCCTGTGTGGTTATTGCACTGGGTACACATTGGAGGCTGGAGCCTGGCTGAAACATAGCTCAGTGATAGTGGCAGAGCCAGTCCCTGATTGGGGCCTGAGGTTGGTTCCTTAATAAACCTTTTATCTTAGCAGTAAAACGTCATTGTAGCAAAGACCCTGTAAGCAGACAAGGCAGGGGAGGGATGAGCCCCTCACTGAGGGAGGTGGGCATGGCCCTCTGGAGCTGTCCGGCAGGCTGGGATGAGCAGTCTGTGAGGAGAGGCTGCGACGGGAAGGTTTGGCCTGAATTTCCCATTGCCTCATTCTCTTTTGCTTTGCAAGTCAGGGCCATGGCTTGGGAAGGGATGAAGGAAGCTCAGACCCACGTAGCAGCTTGGTCATTGCAGGGACCATGTCAGGCGATCTCAGCCTGAAGCCAACCTGGACCTGTAGACACACCCCTGCATGGCACACCCCTGCAGTTGGTTTTGTGGTTAGGGTGGGGGCTGCGCTTGGCACTGTGCAACCCTTGCCAGCACACTGAGTCAAGGGTGTTGCCATTTGCTTTCCGCTTCTCTACAGAGGAGCTTTATGGTGAAGCCTATCTCCTAGCACAGGAGGCTGCTAGGCGGGCCAGTGGCCTGTCTTGGGGGGCAGATACAGCAGTTTGCAGGGAGGCGAGCTGCAGCCTGCCCTTACAGCGGCTTGCCCTCACAGCGCCCTGCTCTCCTGGACTGCAGACCTGCCAGGCGCAGAGAGATGCCTATTTTTCCTCCTCTGAAGGATAGAACAGCTGCTCCCCTGTCTTTCTTGTCTATGTGCAGCATGTAGGCTCATTGTTAATACAAACATGAATTTTAGTGCTGTGGATGTATTCATCTGGTGTCTGCTGGTGACTCAGGGCCCACTGCACTTGGTACTAGACTGGCATGAGCTCCTGGATTGTGCCTGGGACACATCTAGCACTCCGTTCTGTTCAGTAATGAATGGAACCCAGCTCTCGCACCAACCCACTGCTTCTTCAGGCACTAGCCAGGTAGGTCATGGCTTAGACAGATTCTGCTGTCATTACATCACAGAATCATTCAACTGCTGCTAAAAAACATCCCCTCTAGATAAATCTTTCTGCACCTGGGAAGCCTTGAAGCACTAGCAACATGTAGAGGCATGAGCTAGAGATGAGCAACCATTCCCTCGGTTGAAACCCAAAGTCCCTGAAAGTGGGCATGATCTTTCTTCCCCACTGCCTGCAGACTAGTGTGGTGTATTCTTGGGCCGACTAGGGAGCTGATGCTGGTATGATGTTTATCTGCTGGGCCTGCTGCCCTGAACATCCTGCTCCAGTGATGTCGTGGCCGTGCCAGCTTCTATTCAGATGGAGGGAGTGAAGTGCTTTACTAGAAGCGCCCACATGCTCTCCAGCCAGGCTGTGGGTTGCTGTCAGTCTCTGAGCACATTTCTGATGTTTCTCTTGGCAGCCCACTGTCAGCTGAAGCAATGCGGGGTCTTGGCACCAGACCTTCCTCTCCTGGGGACTGAGAATGAGTGCAGACAGTCTGATCCTTGTGTCCCTGCCTGGAACATCACATCCCTCAGTTCTGGGTTTGGAGTGTTTGTAGCCAGGCCAGGCAGGGGGGCTTGATTTTTTTCTGTGAGAGCTTTGAAATGCAGGCATATCCTGACTATAGGAGGTTTCAGCCACCCCTTGTCCATCTGCCCAGCCGTGGGTCCACCTGTTGCAGGAAACTCTGTGTTGCAGGCATCCTACAAGCCCCTCTGGCAACCTGGCCAGTTCCAAACTAGAGAAGGAGCCTTGGAAATCTGTATCCAACAACCTGCCTGCTGCCCAGAGATAGCAGTGGGTCATGATGCAGACACCCAGCCTCAGCTGCTGGCCCCAGCACCCTGGGGTTCAGCCCGCATGTTATGGAATTTGATCATCATCAGGGCTCCACATACAGTTCGGTCTTGCAGCACCTGTGCTAAGGCCCAGTCCTTTGCCATAGGACTTGACTCCAAGTTGAACATTTCCATCCGCAGTGGAATCAAAGCCTAAACATCCCTACCTAGAGACCTAAAGCATTAGTCTAAGCCCCTACATACAACTGCAAAGGTGCTACATGGAGCTGTGGGTGTCTGACACCCCTGCAAAAATCAGTCCAACAGCCCCACAAGGTGAGAACTGCTGTTTGTTGTCAGGTGTTCACTCTGGAACATAACGACTATTTAAGTATCCATGTTGTGAGCTCTTTTACTACATCACTATCACGTGCTTATCCCACAATCTTCAAGTGCTTATTCCTTCACCTCCCCAATGTCCTGAGGCTTCTGTCATCTCCCATCATGTTCAGCTTGCCACACAATGCAACAAGGAGGTAACAGTGCAAAAAAAAAAATGAAAGGCAGGGTCACGAAGAGGCACCTTTCCCCTGTGCACCCCACCTGTCTGCGCTTCTAGTGCATGTTCCCTGGGCTGGCCTGTGTTGTGCACTCTGACTTTGCAGCCATTTACTTGGTCAACACAGTGCCGTTTTCTTGAGCAGCCTCTGGGCTCACTCATGCTCCAAACACTGCCTGCGGAGCCACTGACATACCCCAGGTTACAGAGAAGAGCCCCAGCCCTCTTGCAGTCCTTATGCCAGTGACAGGCTAAAGTCTACAACCTCCAGCATCCAGAAGCAACAGCCATCCTCCCTCACCAACACTGCAAGAGCAGAGATCACAGTCTGCCAGGCCCTGCCTCCGTGCACTGGTATCAGTGCCCCAACAGGATGTCTGGATAGAGGCTTGGCATGACGTTTATTGGAACCCGCTGACTGCAGAGCCTCACGTGCCCGAGTGAGATCCTTTCTCCTCTCATTGCCCAGGGAGGTGGGGAGGTCTCCATGCATGAAAGCACAGCTTCAGTGCCATCATGCCAGTCATCACGGGCACTGAAAGGTATTTTTATTTCTTCTGCTTACCCAGCCTGGAGTCTGCTGCCTGCTGGATCAGAACCCAATATGGCGAGTATGGCAGTCAGCCATGCCATACTCGCCACCAAACACTTTGGCCCCTTCCAGCACTGGGACGTCTCTGCATTGCTGAGGGTGGTGAGGGAGATAGCTGTGAGGGCTTGCATGTTATCAGTCAGCTCAAAAGCAGTGCCTGGTAGATCACCCATGCACAGTAGGAGAGGCTTAGCTTGGGGCTTAATTTTCTCATCATGAATTCTGCGTTTTTGTTCCCAGTATGGGTTCTGGGAGCCCAGTTAAGTGTCCTGTATGCCAAGACTCAGGCTGCTTGGGATGTAAGTAAACAGGGGTGGATCCAGAAGGGGAGCACTTGCACTCTCCTTTGATTCCTCTCCACACAAAGCTTAAAACCAGCTGCCTTGCAGTTCTGGTCAGGCAGTGCTGAAGGAGTCATTGGACTTCATGGTTCACTATCACCTACCTGATCCCTTCTAAACTCTTCATTCCACAGGTGTTAACAACCCTCTCTTACCTTAAATGGTCTTGTACCTACCAATCAAGTTTTGTTCTACAGTGCTGCTATCTGTTCCCTGTTTCTGGTAATGAAGCTCATATTTTGTAGGTCTGCAGCTTGTTTTTAACTTATTTCAATTAAGTTCTATTTGTTTTTGCTTTAATCCAGCCCTAGGACCATGGTTTCATAGATTCATAGATGTTAGGGTCGGAAGGGACCTCAATAGATCATCGAGTCCGACCCCCTGCATAGGCAGGAAAGAGTGCTGGGTTTAGATGACCCCAGCTAGATGCCTGTCTAACCTTCTTGAAGACCTCCAGAGTAGGGGAGAGCACCACCTCCCTTGGGAGCCCATGCCAGACTGTGGCCACTCTAACTGTGAAGAAGTTCTTCCTAATGTCTAGTCTAAATCTGCTCTCTGCTAGCTTGTGGCCATTATTTCTTGTAACCCCCAGGGGCGCCTTGGTGAGTAAAGCCTCACCATTTCCCTTCTGTGCCCCCATGATTAACTCATAGGCAGCCACAAGGTCGCCTCTCAACCTTCTCTTGCGGAGGCTGAAGAGGTCCAGGTGCCCTAGTCTCTCCTCATAGGGCTTGGCCTGCAAGCCCTTAACCATACGAGTGGCCCTTCTCTGGACCCTCTCCAGGTTATCCACATCCCTCTTGAAGTGCTGCGCCCAAAATTGCACGCAGTATTAGTGCAGCTTCTAGTTCATTTTTAACTGGAAAAAATATGTTTTATGTGATGATGCACTTCACTGTGTGCACCCCTCCCCCCCTTTTCAAAATTCTAGATCTACCCATGCAGGTAAATCCAGGTCCATGCGAGGGTTACTTCTCACTAGGTGCCTCTTAGTGCTTCTCTCTCAAGCCAGGATGCTGGCACCTCGCACAGTTCAGACCTCAGTGTGAACACAACCATCTTCCCTATTGCTTGTGCAGAGCTGTGACCGCATCAAGCAATCCGCCTCCGGTACAAAGCGCCGTGTGTTCATCGTGGAGACCATGGGGGGTTACTGCGGGTACCTGTCTACCGTGACTGGCATTGCCGTGGGAGCAGATGCTGCCTACGTATATGAGGAGCCCTTCACCATTCATGACCTAAAGGTGAGGGGAAGGAGTGGTCCTCAGGTGTGCCACAGGCCTGGGCTGAGGTAGGGGAACTGTTTGTGTCTCTGTGTAGTATTAACTCCATGTGTGTGTAAGGTGATTAGAGAGATGGTTTTTCTTGGCATTCACTTATTGCCTGAGGCCTCTCCTGTAGCACAGGGATGGCCAACTTCAGCACACATGCCATAAGTGGCACAGGCAACACCTGTGCCACACAGCAGATGTAGAAGGGATCAGGCACCATAGGAGTAGATAGGACAAGGGGCAGAAAGCCGAGCAACAGATTGGGCAGGGAGTGCAGGGCAGGGAGCAGAAAACAGCAGCAACTTGGACTGGTGCTTGAACAGGCTACTGTCGTGCCTGCTACCATGAGGATCATGTCTCTCTGTCTACAATGCATTTAAGCTCTGGATCCCTTTTCTGGAGTGGGCAAAGGGACTCAAAAGCAGCAGAAGTCATCTGAGAAGCTGAGGAAACAATACTTCAGCCAAACTAGAATTATGCTCCCACCAGGGAAGAGCCTAAGGAGAGAGGCAATGGGGAGGTGGGGAAATGGCAGATATCCTCTATCCGGTCATTTCTGTGCTGCCCTGGTCCTGGTCCTATGCTGGCCATGTGCTCACAAAGATGCACCCTCAGAGGCCTGTGGTTATGCCTGGTCTGTGCAGCCTCCCCTCCCTGACAGCATATAGCAGCTATTGGTTGCCAGGCCCTGATGGGAGAAGGGGTGGGTTCTGCTCATAGGATAAGGGTAGAGCATGGTTTGTGCTGAGCAGGTTGCTCTCCTGGTGGAGTGAAGCCAGTGTGGAGGAGAGGGGAGACAAGAGTGAGCACTCATGGGCACGGGTGTGTGGGTGGGGGGGACAGTGCAGAGTGCAGTTACAAGCCCACCCATGTCTGTCTTCTAGGCCAATGTTGAGCACTTGACTGACAAAATGAAGACTGATATTCAGAGAGGCCTGGTGCTCCGGTGAGTCAGCCTGGGGGGCCTTTTGTCTGCCCCAGTGTCTGGAGGTCAGAGGGCCATGAAACAGAACTAAGGTCTTAACCCACAGCACAGCACACAACCAGACTGCATGAACTGGGGCAGCAAACCTACCTGCATCCATGGCAGAGTTGCTGGCCCAGGAACATTTATTAATTTTCTACTGACAAGCTACAGACTTTTTACTGACAACCAAACTTTTTTACTGACATGTTTTATGTCATGTAAACTTAGCACTTCTGCAGGTCCTTGGACAGCAGTAACAAAGTTAAAGGTTTAACATCACCTTTCTAAATCTGACTTGAACCCCCACACAACTGAGAAAATGAATTTTAACTGCATGTTCTAACACAGGGGCGGGCAACTATTTTGGGCAAAGGGCTGCTTACTGAGTTTTGGCAAGCCGTCAAGGGCTGCATGACAGGCAGCCCAGGGCAGATAAATATTTATTTTCTAAATTTTTTAGGGGCCCCACAGGCTGGATAGAATGCCCTGGTGGGCCACATTTTGCTCACCCCTGTTCTAACATCAACAAACCTCCCCACTTGCAAGCAGAATTCAAGTAAAACAGGACTTATTACAAGAGGGGAAAGGGATAAACACACAACTTAGAACAAACCTCAACCATTAAGCATTAAGTGAACCTCAAACAGTTAATAACCTCAGTCACTAGCAAAGCAACCCAGGGGAGCTAGCACCTAGCCCAGTCCATTGGGAAGGGAGACTCACCCAGGGCCAGCTGCAGATTGAAGTTCTCATCCTCCACTTGCAGCCTGCTGTTGCACTCAAAATCGCCACAGAAAGGCACGCAGGTTCAAGCTCTAAGCAGTGGCGCAGAAACCAGTTCTTACTGCAGTGTGGACTGAACTGTAAAGAGTGCCAGTGAAACAGTTCTGAGGCCCAGGTTGCTGACTGGTCTCCTTGTGGAGCTAGTGACACCCCACGTGCCCCCTGTGCAGGACCTGCTCTTCTGAGGGGGTTGCTTTCAGCTGCTCTAGGGGCTAACTGGGAACTCTTGATTCCAGCTTTAAATCTATATTTTATTTCCCAGCCTGGCAGGTGTAAGCAAAGTTGAGCTCCGGGAGGCCAAAGAGGTTAGAGCTGTGAGCAGCAAACACTGTAGTAAACTGAGGTTCAGGTTGGGAAAGCACAAGCCAATGCTTTTAAGGAGAAAGTGTGACAGGCAGAAATCCAGGGGAAAGAGGAGCTGCCAGTACAGAGTGTCATGTGAGGCTTAGGGGTGACAGCGAAAGTGAGGTAGCTACACAGGGTGCCATGGCAGAGATCAGAGAGGTACCTGTGTCCCCAGTATGTGGTTGGAGAGACCACAGCTGCCTCAGCTCCCTGCTCTTTCCTCATTGCCATAGCCAGCCTGGTGGAGGATGTTTTGCCCCACAACCACTCCCCCCAGCACAGCAGGCTGAACCGTCCACCCAAAATCCCTCTAACGGACTCTCCCTTTCCTCCTCCCTCTCCACCCCCAGCAACGAGAAGTGCCACGAGCACTACACTACTGAGTTCCTCTACAACCTGTACTCTTCCGAAGGCAAAGGGATCTTCGACTGCAGGATCAATGTCCTTGGGCACCTGCAGCAGGTACGTGGGGGTGGCAGTGGTGTTGGGAGAGCTCTGTTCATATGGGCACAGGATGGGAGATGAATGAGAGCTTGGGGCGGGGGAGAGGCCAAGGAGCTGCTTCTCTCCTTTCCCAGCCTTCCTGCCCCTGTAGCAGTGCAGAGGCACTGTCTTTCCCTGCACAATCTTGCTGGAGGTTTCTCTCAGGCAGCTCCCACCCTGGGAGCAAGGAGCTCCCTCTGTCCCAGTTGGGTGGAAAGACAACCAGGTCAAGGGCACTGGTCAGCCTGCTGCCTGAGCTCCACAGCCTGGAGTGGATGGGGTACCCCTGCCTCATGAACCCAACACCCACAGTCTCTGAGTTGGGCCTGGCGCTAATTCTGTGTCCCTCAGTTATGGTCTTCGTTTGCAGGGAGGTGCCCCCACCCCTTTTGACCGGAACTACAGCACCAAGCTGGGGGTGAAGGCAGTGCTGTGGATGTCAGAAAAGCTGCAAGAAGCCTATCGCAAGGGTAGGCAAAAGGGTTCCTGGCTTGGACGGCAGCACTGAGCCTCTGGGGAATGGGAGTGGCAGCTGCTATGTGGAATGGGGCAGGCCCCGGTGCTGGGGGTCAGAGAAGACCTCACTGAGCCTGAGCCCTGGCTACGTGGACATGCACTGTAGGCAGATGGTCATCTCCCTTGTGCCAGGGGTTAGCCTTAGGCTGGATGGGAACTGTGTCATGGACAGCAGGGGATGGCCTTGCAGCCTGGATGACTTCAGTTCCTGCCCCTGTCCCAGAGGGTTCACATGATTTCTGTAGACTCCAGCTGGCAGCCTGCTTTTCTCACAGTAGATTGGAGTGGCTCGGCCTGGGGGTGGTGGTGAAACGGGCTTTCTCCTGTGCCCCCAGGGGCAGGAAGCCCCTTGCCAGTGCAGGGTGAGTTGGCCCTCCACACTCGGGTCAGATGCCACCTGACAACTGCAGTCAGTAACATCCAGCCTGTGCCCTCACAGGACGCATATTTGCCAACGCCGGGGACACCGCTTGCGTGATTGGGCTCAGGAAGAAGGCGGTGGCCTTCAGCCCTGTAACGGAGCTCAAGAAGGTCACTGACTTCGAGTGAGTACTAGCCTGGGGTGCAGGGAGTGTCTGTGTGATGCCCATCCCCTTCTGCCCAGCCATTCATGAGGTGTCTTTCAGGCCTGAGTCCCAGGCAGTGCTCTTGGAAGGGGCTGGAGATAAGCTGGCAGCGCTGGTCTCTTGGTGCAGTCATGCATGCGTGAGGGCATGAGCCCACAGGTGGTCATAGACCTAAGCATGCAGTTACTGCCACCCTAGTGTCTAGGCCAGCCTTGCTGCACTACAGAGCTGCCCCCACAGGTGAGAGTAAGGGCATGATCTGCTTCCAATCCCGTTGGAGCTCAGCTCCCCTGGTGGCTTCTGAAAACTTGCCTTTCCCCCACAGTTCTCATGTATTTTAGTTGATCATGTGGGTGTTCTCAGGCCTGGCGGTTTCAATTCACTGTGAAGCCAAGCAGGCACCATGAGTTTGTCTGGGCTCAGTTGATGGCTGCCGTGAGGCAGGCTGGCCAGGCCCAATGCGTGACGCTCTCTCTCGCAGGCACCGGCTGCCACAGGGGCAGTGGTGGGCGGACCCGCGCCCCAGGGTGG
>NW_005842600.1:976609-980159 GCF_000455745.1 Alligator sinensis | reverse complement strand
GGCCCCGCCTGCCACAGGAGCAGTGGTGGCTGAACCTGCGCCTGATGCTGAAGATGCTGGCCAACTACCAGATCAGCCTGACCGAGTATATCTCTGGGAAGATGGAGCACGTCACCCGGCGCACCCTCAGCATTGAGAAGGGGTTCTAGAGCTGCCCACCCAGCCATGAGAGCTGTGTAGTGCCCCCTTCCCCTAGCCCCTCCAATGCCGAGTGCAATGCTAGCTGAATGCCAGTCCCTGGGTACCACAAGTGGGGGCTTCTGGATGCTCAAGCCAAGCCTGGTGCCACCGTGAGCCAGTGGTGGCAGTGACAGATTTCCTGGGTCCAGGGAAATTTCAGCCCTCTTCCAAGAGGAGCTGACATTCCCCTCTTGTTCATGCTGCCTGTGGGATGGCTCCATGACCTGTCCCTTCCCCTAGTAACTGCTGGGAACCTGGGCTCAAGGGATAGCTGCCTGCCAACCAAGTCCTGTGTTTTCAGTGACTTGTGATATGGGGCCTGGCTGAAGGTGCCTTGGAAGGGCCTGATTCTCAGACAGCTCAGAGGAGCCATGTTCTGTTGCAAAGCAGGCCCCTTTTGGGTGTCTCCAGCTCCAATTCCAGAATCACAGGTCCCATCGGAGTTGCAGGGAGGTTGGGGAGTGGTTCTCTTGGTCCCATCTGGGCAGGGCAGAGCCTCTGTCTCACACCCTATCATTTTATTCTTCCTATTTAATGGTTTCAGTGCCTGGATTCAGTATCTAGCGACACAGTTATGTGGACAAATGTCCTGATTTTAGTTCCTTTGCCCCCAGTGAACTTGAAGCATAGAAAGATGCAGAGTTGAGGACAGGGTGCTGGTAGGGGCATTTCCCAGGGGCTCGCTACTGCCACCACTTGATCACTCAATAAAGTTTCCTTCTGTTCTTCCCAATGTGGCATGCACGTGTCACATGCATGTTGCCTCCCAGCCCCTCTTCTGCTGGGACACTGCCAAACTGCATCACCCAGGATGCTGGGATAACGAGCACTACCCCCTAGAACAGCATCCAGGAAGCCCTTGGGAGATGCACTTGGCTTCGCTTGCTGCCTGCATGCTTGAGGTGGCCTCTTGTTTTGGCCCTTTGCACAAACGGAGGGGCCTGGCTCCATCCAGCCGCTTGCAGATGTTGTTTCTCCTGAGCCACCAAAGTGGCACGACCGCTCTTGTCTTCGTGTAGTCACTGCTGCCGCGTCTGCAAGCTGGCAACCCCTATGTCTCAGCAAAACCGTAGCTGGTTGTGCCGTGTCCAAGTGCTCTGTGAAATCTGTGTCTTGTACTGTCTGTGGCACTGCTCCTGTCTCCTAGAGATAAAACCCGCTGAACCCAAATCCGTGTCTCTGGGAAATGGTGATTGCGCCCTTTGCTTGAGAGGCAAGGCATCTGCCCACACAGGCCAGGGGCAGCTGTCAGGGCAGGGGCTGAGTGCCATGCTGGTAACTGACTTTTCCATGTTGATGAAGGGGGGAGGAGGGGACAAGAAGAACTGGGTGTCATTGAGGTGAGCAAGCTACTTCAGGAGAATGCCTAGAAAGTAGTGAAGTATAAATCCCAGGCAAAGGTGTGCAACTTGGATAAGGCTCAGTGCTGCAGCCAGAGGCTGGGAGACCACACTGCCCCTCACCTCACCTCTGGCAGCTGCTTGTCCCTATCCATCCACTTTAAGTCCCTTTTGCAGCACTCCCTGAGTTCAGGGGGAAGGGGGATGCTGCCCCAGCTGTTGTGGCAGGAGGGGAGAAATGAGATCTGCCAGGCAAATGTAGCTGGGGCAGAAAAGAACACAAGGCCTCATGGTGATGGGGAGGAAGACCTCCAGGCCTGAGTACAGGGACAGCTACAGCCTCCTAGGAGCAACCAAGCTAACACCTGGAGCACAGGGTGAGGTCAGTGAAATTCACGCAGGAGGCAATGAGAAATAGCAGCTAGTTGCTGCAGCTTCAGCTGTGGAGTGGAAGGGGGGAAGTTCAAGGATGTGACCCTAAAAATATATGACTGTCTCACCTGGTCTAGAGGGAGAGAAATTATGGAGGGCAGTGCCAGGCCTCCTTGGAGATGTAAGATGGGATTAAGTGAGTACGGAGGCTGTACATGCCTACACTCAGTGTTTTGGAAACCCAGTGACGTCCCATGGGAAGTGGTGCTGCCATCTCACCCAGGCATGGACTTCACACTGTTTTCTAGCTTGTGCGATTCTGTGGGTAGGGAGCAGCTGGAGCTACTATCAGAGAAGAAAGCAATGCTTGGGTTCCCCTAGCTTGGAACAAGCCCAGCTGCAGAAGCAAAGCTCCTGCTTGCCTTGCACCCCCTGGTAGTGAAATAAAACGGAGAAGAAACCCCCAAGACCTGATGCTGATGCAGGAGTGTTTCTGGGTCACGTCAGTCACAGACACATCTGGGAAATGGGGGCCTCGTCCCAGCTCTGCCACTGAGCAGCCTACAGCCCTGGCAAGTCCCCCCTTGCCTCTTGTCTCGCTTCCCACCGTGTTGTCAGTCTGTCCATCCGTCAACAGAAGATGGAAAAAGTATGCAAAAAATGCATTGTGACAAAAAGACTTGCCGGGACCAGCTGCCGCCTCCTCTCCCCACTGCCCCCAGCTATAGAAAAGGAAAGTACAACTTGATATGGAAACTCAGCAGCCACCTGCCCCAGGAGTACTGCTGTGACCTGAAAAGTGATGGGACCCTAATGCACTGGGCCCTCATCATGGATAGTCTTTGTGGGAGGGGTGCAGAAGCCAGGCTGATGGGCAGCCATATACAGGGCTGAGCTAGACAGTGGTACCCCAGCCACCCTCCAGTCCCCAAAGAGCCATCCAGGTAGCGCCATGGCTAGAAGGCCGGTGCTAGCCCCCTGGTAGTTGCAGAGGTGGGCTGCAAGGGTGGCTATATCGGGAGGCTGAGGAAGTCGACAGACACCTACTCCGCAGCGTACCCCCGGTGCCAGGGGAGCCATGCAGAGACACAGGGCACTTCAGCAGATGCTGCCACACAGGAAGCAGCAGTGGTGCCTTAAGGCTTCACTCAGAGGTAGACATAATTAACACATTTCCCATTACAATTTTATATCCTGTAAAACACATCCCCATGCTCAGAGGACCAGGTGCCTCCAGGGGGGCCACAGCTGAGAGCCTTGAGGATCATGATGGAGCATCAGCCTATTTCACACTAACATCCACCTCCACTCAACCACCCAGGCTTGTCCCTGCATGGGCGTCACAGCTGCTGAGTTCAGGCTTGTGAGTTCCTAACTCTGCTTGACAAGCACATGTGTGTGCACTTCCTCTCGCCTCCCCTGAGAGCCACAGTGACAGGCCGATGGATGACACAAGGCCTGTTTCAATGAGCATGCCGCCAGCTGCACATCTGCAAGTGCTTTGGGATGCCACTGGCGCACGCTGTGAGCAGGCTGGGTAAGGCCTAGCCAGGCGAACATGTCAGTCAGCACAGTTCCCTACTGCCAAACACGTGCAGGAAGCTGGTTGGCTGGGCTTCTACCCCCCCCCCCCCCCCCCCCCCCCCCCGCGGCACCAC
>NW_005842600.1:945986-976599 GCF_000455745.1 Alligator sinensis | reverse complement strand
GCCCCCCCCCCCCCCCCCCCCCCCCGGACTCCATGGTGGGAAAAATAGTGGTTTCCACTAAGTACTTCCCCTGCACTCTGCTGTGGAAACAATGGTTGTGCCCCAGAGCAGTAACACAGACTGGCTCTCTGATATGATGCAGGTATCCCTACGAAGAGCTGGAGAACCTGTCTATCATACTTGATGTCTCAGTCCATCTATGCTGTGACAGCACATAGATCCTTCTTCCCCAGCTTCCCTGCTCCATGCCAGAGCAGGGTATCAGAGGCCCTAACAGGCAGCCCAGCCTCAGCTAATGGCCTCATTGGCCAGACCTGCCCAGGGGCTCTGACCGGCAGTCTACCAAGGTAGCTGACCAGCTAGCTGGCCACTGTCTGGGTCACTGATTTAGCTGCAGGGGAGAGCAGCCTCCTGTGGACTTCCACCCATGAGGGCAGATGGCAGGCCAGCTCTCAGCTCTTTGAGTTGCAGAGTGATGGGGCTGGAAGGGAGCTCCAGAGGTCACATCTGGTCCACCCCCCTGCCTCAGGCAGGGTCAGCCCAGACAAACCAAATCTAAACTCTACATAAGACAGCTGTCAACCCTGACAGCACAGACCCAACCCTGTCACAGGAAAAGCAGGAGGACCACGGCAGCCAGTGTCCTGCTGCTATGAAATGTCAATATATGCTTGCGAGATCCCAGGTAGAGGGTCACACAGGGTAAAATTTCTTCCTGACCTAAAAAATGGCATCGGGCTGACCCGGAGCTGAGGGGCAAGACCCTCTAGCCAGGAACATCCAGCTTTGGTCCCCGCAGGAACACGGGCACAGCCCAGTCACAGCCCCATCTTTGGCTGTAGCCAACATGCAGTGCCTCTGTGGGAGAGGTATGCCTCTCCAATCCTGTGCTATCTGGTTTCCTGGCTCCTGACCCTACTGGACTCTGGCTTTTGGAAGCCCCCTTGGATCCAATAACTTGGTTTCTAACTGACTGTAATGCCAGGTGGACCCTCACCCCTGCACTGGCATCTGACACCTGACCCTGGCCTTAGCCTGTGACTCTGCCCCTGGAATTCCCTGTGGATCTGCTAATTTGGTTTCTGATTCTTGTCCCTGGACTCAACCTTCGATTTGGCTTCTGGCACCCATTTAGCTCATCTCAGCAGCCATGCCCATTACCTTGGCCAGACCAGGCATAACCACTGCCATCCCCTCTTGAAGGTTAGTGACATCCTAATGCAGTGGTCTAGCTGATGTGGAGGCAGAACACCATCGTCACACAATGGAGTTTGACATCTGGTAACTCAGGAGCTGTTTGAGCCTGTACGAAAGGATGACAAGAGCAGCTCCATGGCAAGAGCAGAGTGAAAAGCAGTGGTGGCTCCCACTTGCATTCAGGAGGCTGCATCCCATCTCTGACTGATACCCCTTGTGTAGCCAGCCTACTGGGTGCTTGGAAGCTGTGCTCAAGGGCCTCACCCTATCTACTGCCACAGGAATATAGTGGAGCATTGGTAGAAAGGCTGACAGAGACCAACCAAGGTGCATAGCCAGCGGCTGTCAAATGCCCAGCTGAGAGCAGGACCACGTTCTTTTTGTGTTTGGTCCCAGCCAGTTGCAGACACACAGGCTTCAGCTACACAGTCAGGACTGCTTCTTTCACAGCTCACCCAAGCATCATCCCCTTCAGCTCTTGGCTCTAGGTGTAGGCCATGAAGCTGCTCTATCTCCCTGCGGGAACAGACAAGGAATCCACTCACATTTCCCTCATCACCAGGGATCCCGGTTTTCTCTGGAAAAAGAAATATTTCCCAGTTGTAGGATTAAAAAAAGTAAACCCAAATCCATATTTTTATGCAATTAAAATGAGACACCACTATGTGTGTGTGTGTGTGTGTATCTGTATATTAGTAGTGTTTCATTTTAATCACAGAAAAATGTGGATGTGGGGTTACTTTTTTTAATCCAAAAATTGGGGATTTTTTTTTATCAAGGAAAACCAGGATCCCTGCTCATTACCCTTCCTTGCTTCTCTAAGCCAGAATCACATTTCCCTCCCTCCCCCCCCCAGAACAAATCAAAACTATTTCTGGCCAGTGGTAGAAAACCATCGCATCCCTTGGCGAGGCAAGAGACAGGATTGGCCTAAATGCACAATCCTATCTAAACTTAGCATTTGAATCATGTGAGTAGTGAGCCTGATGGTGTTAGCACCACCTCTCCTGGCTGCTGTGCTCCCAGGGTCAGAGTCACAGCTTGCCTTTTGGCAGATGCGTGCCCCCAGAGACCCAGCTTTTTAACAGCTTCCAAGTTCTGCGTGTGAAAATTTTCCTCCCAGATTTCAAGCTGGGATCTCATGCCAGACCCTGGTGGAACCAGCCAGGCCCTGGCTCCACATCAGTGGAAATGGGTCTCAAAGGAGCTGACTGCCCCTTTTGCCTCTTTTGAGTAATGGCCACTGGGGCAGTCTCCAGCACTTGCCTTTTGGTTCCTATCAATTAGTTAAGAAAAGGCTGATTTAAGCCTTGTGCATCTTTCATCCTTTAGCCAACCACGTGGCCAGCTTCAAACCGACGTTCATGAAGCTATTGTGAATGACGGGGTATTCTCTGCAGGATCTCTGGCCACCAGTCTCCAACAAAACCACCATGTCTGTCACATTGCCTGGGTGAGCAGCTCTGTCTCAACCCCTTACCTGGGGTGGGCAAGTACTGCACATACCACAATGTATGTCTGTGCCTAGCAGGGCCTGCTGTCTCATTCTCCCCATGGCCTGTAAATTGCCACACACCTACCCCTGTGTGCAAAAGGGCCCAAGAAGGTGCCTCCCTGGTATTCCCATGGCTGCTGCTCCTTGCTAGGACATTCTCAGGGCTGCTGCCTGGTGTCCCTGGGCAAGCATTCAACTGAGCTGTTGATAAATGGGTGCAGCATTCAGGGAGCTGGAGAGAAGCCATGTTTGCTGAATTTGGTGCTCATGAATTTGGGTATCTCTTTGAGACTTGTGCCTGGAGCAAGCAGAGAGGCTCCCTTCTACACAGGTTTCCTTTTGAGTCCGCCTTCCTCAAACAGACTGCCACAGGACATCAGGAGCTATGGGAATGGTGTAACTAGATGTTGGTCTGCGTGGCTGGGGAACGCAGATGAGGAGCACTTAGGCCAAAGAAGAGCTGAGCCAGAAAGAGTGAAAATAAGTGCTACTGCATCACTGTAACACAGGGAAGATAGTCACCTCCTGTTCAGAGAGACCCCGGTTCCATAACAAGCGTGGGGTGCAGGGTTGTATTCAGATAGTGAGACTATACAACAGGGTATTCAGACAGCAAATGGACCATCCCCAACTATATCACCCTATCCCTTTCCCTTCCCAAACTGTTGTGCTGCCTTCCACTCCCTGCCCTGTGTCCCTGCCTAATCCATGGCTCTGCTTTCTGCTCCCTGCCCAGCTGCCTGCATGCCACGCACCGATGCTGTCTGTACCACTTGTGGCACACATGCTGTGGATTGCCCTCCACTCTTCTAGGGGGCTGATGCCTGGGGCACGAGTGACGGCTGTGGATGAATGATACGGCTGAAGCAAACAGAGGGAGAATCAGGGCTCATTGAAAATAATCCTGAAAGAGGGGAGGAAACAACTAAACCTGTAAACACTAAGGATGAAAGACGAAAAGCCGGGAGGAAGCTTGCAGCTGAGATGATGGAACAGCTGAAAAAATAAGGAGCTGTAAGCAGAAGACTGTTTTCCTGCTCCCTGTGGCAACAACCTCATGCTTAGTCTTTTTAATTTCTTCTCTCAGGAGAGCTAAAATTCCTGGTGCCTGAGGGTCTACAAGGACTGCAGGAGCAAAGAGCAGCTCTTCATTCCCCTGGTGTTCAAAGGCATGATCTCTAGCAGCTGGCCAGCCTTCAGAGAAGCTCAGGGAGAGATGGGGCCCACAGGCCTTGGCAGCCCCGCTGCTTTGGAGAAGTGTGAGCCACTAAAGGGAGGAGAGAGCAAAACATTTTTAACAACAAAGAGAAGCTGCATGGAAGTGCCTGGCAGTTCTGTGGGAAGGCTTCCTCAAGGTATAAGGTAAATCCATCCAGTTAAAAATCTTGCTCTTTAGCCTGAGGTTAATGGTGGGTAATTACAATTGCCTTGGTAAATTGGGAACTACTCTAGTATTAGGATCTAATTTGTTAACAGGATTTTACTCTTGGTCCCAGACCTCCTGTCCTGGCGTGGAGACACAATGCTTTGACTAGACTTGCACTGCCTCATCTCATGGCATAGATGCTGGGTGGGTCTCATAGTTAGCACAAGGATGCTCAGGTCAGGTCAGGTACATCTTCAGCCACCACTTGGAGAACTCTATTAGACACATCTATCTAGTAACATGTCTAGATTTTACCCTGGTGCCTGTCAAAAGCAAGCACTCCAACTACCTCCTCTGTTCCCTGCATTCTGGACTGTGTGCAAGCTAAAGAAGTAAGGCTCAGCTGTAAGTTCGGTTGAAGTACAGTTAGTAGCTCTCAGCCTACAACCACCTGCAAGTGGCAGACCTGTATTTTCCCACCCAGTCTCTTGGGTTCCTCAAAGGTCTCACTGATCGATGTGCTTCTGTGTAGGCAAAAGACCTGGTGCCTCAGTGACTTGTAAAATCTGGCCGTTGCAGGCTTGTGATCACCACTTGGGCCCTTGGGCATATGCTTCTTGCTCTATTTGTTGATGAAAATGTGAGAAGCATTTCTGGTAGCAATCACGTCAGCGGGGGGGGGTGGGCAAGATCCACACTGTCAGAGCAGACCCACCATAAACTACCCGTATCCTGATAAAGTCACCTTGAGGAATCCTTAGAAAGTTTCAGTGGAGGAAAATCCCAGGAATCGGATCACTCTGCCACTGCTCTTCCCACAGCTACATTCCCCCTGCACTGAAGCTTCTCTGCCTCTTGATGTTAAGAGGCTTCTCGCCTGTATTTTACCAAGATTAAGCCTTTCCGTTAGCCTCCCTAGCTCTTCATTGACGGAGCAGACAGAATTAAATGCACAGTAGTTATAACTCAGCAAATTGGGGCACTGACAATCTCTTTCTTCATGTGAGCCCATTTCCCTAGATTACAGGCTGCATCCATAAGCTTTTCCTCACGAGGTCTCCATAAACGGTATCTTCCGAGCTGCCACCTCCAGCTCAAGACAGACCTTCAACCAAGGACTGTACCTTTGTGGAGGCTTCAAATGATGCTGATTTTGGTCAGATGATCCTTCCATCTCTGTTTGCTGAGGCAACTCTTAAGACCCACCTCCAGGCACGTGTAGGCAGTACTTCAGAGCCACCCCCAAATAAGAACACATCTGGACAATCATGCAAAGGAGGAAAGGACATTACTTACCAATACCTGGAGTTCTTCTAGATGGGCATGTGTCGCCTGCCTTCCTTCCTCTTCCTCGGAGTCATGAGCTACAGGGGAGCTAGGGGGTCATAATTGACCATAAAATGAATATGAGCCACCAGTGTGATGCTACAGTTAGCAGAGCAAAAAATACGCTGGCATGCATCAACCAATACATCTCAAGCAAAACTAAGGAAGTTATTCTCCCGCTTTAGTGGGCATTGATGAGGCTGCAGCTGGAGTAATGCGTCTGGTTCTGGGCGCCACACTTAAAGGATGTGAAGAAGCTTGAGGGTCCAGAGAAGAGCCACTCACATGATTAGAGGCCTGAAGAGCAAGCCACGTGAGGAACGACTGACAGATATGGGACTGTTCAGTCTAGAAAAGAGGACTTTGGGAGGATTTACAAATATATCAGGAGTGAGCACCAGGGGATAGGCAAACAACTATTCACCAAAGTGCCCCAGGGCAAAACCAGAAGCAAGTCATACACTCCTGAAAGTAGTTTTCAGACCAGATACAAGGACAATTTTTTTCAGTTTGTGTGACCAGACTCTGAATAGACTCCCAGCAGGGATGGTGCAGGCACCTACCCTGGAGACATTGGACACACACCTTTGGGGTTATTTGACTCCAGAAATCTTTCCTGCCTAGAACAGGAGGACTGGACCCAATAATCTCAAGGGGTCCCTTCCAGACCTAAAGTTCTGTGAATCTGTAAATCAGTGTTTGAGATTAAACTGAAGAGCAGGAAGTGTGCCACCATTCAGCCCTTTGGCACAGGGCTGGAGCACCTGTTGTGGGGGCTAAGACACAAGCCTCTGGCTAAAGGTTTAGGGGCTGAGCAAACCCACAGGTGGGAATGCATATGGGGACAGTACACCTTACATCTTAAAGAACTCCCAAGTCTGGTAATAAGTAGGTAGATATGTTTCCAGTATAGATACGGCTTATGGTGTCCCCCTGAAATGTAGCTTCTTCCTTCTGCCAGTCCAACCTCTAAACTACATCAGGTTACAACCGCCCTGACCTACCTCCTAACTGCACCATGCCCTCCTACACTGCAGTGTTTCTAATTGTTGATTACTGAAAGACAGCTGCACCTTGACGTTAAAAGCGTATTGTGCTAGCAGCTGAGCACACATGAAGAAAGAGATTGTCACTGCCCCAATTTGCTGAGTTGTTGTTGTAGCTGTGTTGGTCTAAGGACATAGGCAGGCAAGGTTCTTTGGGTAGATGTAACATATTTTATTGGACCAACTGAGTAGTTGGAAAAAAAGTTATTTGCAAGCATTCAGGCACAATCAACCTTCTTCAGACACAGGGAGTCTCTGCTGTTCTAATCCTCAAAGGGAACTTACAAAATACCTTTCATAGATGAGCCCATGAACTTCACTTCATAAATCTACTGGATACAAAAAATCATGGACTCAATATAGACATTGGATTTGACACATTATAACCAGCGTGACATTTGATTCACCAGGTACCTGCCAGACCTGACCTTTTACACTTTTCTTTCCCCCCCCACTTCCTCCCCTCCCTTCCTTTTCTACCCTTTGTCTTCCTAATTTTCAGCTATTTACTTTTTCACAGACAGCCTCTTTTCTGCCTTGGAAAACTACTACAGTAGAGTCTCCCTTATGTAACTTTGGCTTCTTCCCCCACCCCACTTTGTTCCAACCTCCTTTCCCTTCTCTGCCTTTTGTTTTCCTAATTTCCACCTATTTATAGTCTCACTAACATCCTGTCTACATGTTTAGCTTCTTTCATTCCTTGGGAGTCTCAGAACAGCAGAGGCTCCCTATGCCTGAAGAAGGGTGATTGCACCTGAAAGCTTGCAAAGAACTTTTTTTCTAATTACTCAGTTGGTCTAATAAAAGATATCACATCTACCCAAAGAACCTTGCCTATCACTGCTTCAAAGAACTCGCTCTAAATAGACCAGGCAATAGAGATTGAGAGGAAAGCTAAACTTGTCCAAGGCACACGCTACACGGAAAGCATCTTGCGAAACCATGCTAGCTGATTTGAATTACAGAATGGGCTGCTGCTTAGTGAGGCCCTTTCAGAGTATGCAGCATCTCTGGGAGACCCTGCATTTCAGTGTATTACCTGCCAAAGCAGCTGAATGGTAATCCAGCAGCAAAGCCAGGATAGGGTGGACAACCCTGGCATAGCTGAGGTCTTTTGCTGGCAACTTGATTATTTTTAATAAAAAATAAAGCCTTATTAACACCAGGATGAACAGAGGAGACAATTATTTCTTTATAAAGCAGCAGCAACTAGAAGAGTAAATAACTGCTTCTGGACACGTAGAGAATAACAAAGACAACTACAGGGTCTCTTTATGGCTCAGGCATTCTTACCCTGTCACTTCAGGCTCTTTTCCAGCTCTGGGAGACTAGAGGCAGAAATAATAGAACTGATGTCTCTGTTTTAACAGGCTGGTTCTGTAGGGGATTTCAGACAGCCTGCTCAGCTTTGCATGAAAGCAAGCAGGGAAAAAATGAGGTCACAGGGGTGGGGTCAGGACCTTTGGAACAGAACCCAATAGTTAGAAGACAGAGTGGCAGGCAACTATGGGCCAAACTCTGGTCTGCTATACAGGGCCCAAAAAATGAGCTTTGTACAGAGAACCTTCACATTGCTGGAGGTGAAAGGCCCTTGCTCTAGCCTGACTCTAGCGGAGAAAGGACACAGGAGTCAAGTTGCTGGGCTGAAGCCTGGACAATGGAACAATAGAATATGCAGGCCCTGACCCAAACTTAACTACTGCTGGGGAGAGAGGTACAGAGGAGCAGAGTTCCAGGAAAGACAATGACCCCAGTCTGCTGTTCAGGCCTTGTGCTGGTCTCTAATCCTATCAGGATTTAGAATTGGGCACCATTTGTTAAAAAAACAGCAGGGGCAACTATGTGGTATTTTGTCTACTGTGTTTCTGTGTCCCTGCTTGCAACTTTTTTAAATCAACCCCTCATTACTTAAAGAGTAGCATCCTTTGCCCTGTCTAGAAGAAAGCAAAGTAGAGCTGGATCCTCTTCCCTTGTGAAGATTGATATTGTGTGCAAAATACTCAGCCGAATGTTTTTTTTATTGAGCATTTAACAGTTCTAATGAGCTCTGCCTCTTTGTTAAAGAAAAGCCATCAGCTTCCCAGCTGAGCAAATACCCCAGAAACCCTTTAGCTTATTTCCTTCTCACTGATACCATGGGTGTTTGCTTCTGCTCTCCTTGTAGGGTTTTCTCAGAGGCTGAGGAGACAAGGGGTGAGTGGTGGTGCAGAGCAGAGCTGAACTTTGAAGTATAGGAGAGAGCAGGTTGCCACCCAGAAGCTTGAACTTAGACCCAAATGCAACAACTATCTTTAGAGTCACTCTCAAAAGACAAGAGGCCGTTGGTTCTGAAACACAGAGTACAAAGCATGACTAGAAAAAAAGGGAAGGGTGGAAATAAACTAATACTTTGACTCCAAGTTCTGAGAAATGCACTACAGATTTAATGATTATCATAGGACATGTCCATTTTGTAAACTAGATTTCATAAAAATAAACTTCACTGAGGGAAGCTGCTGTTGAAGTCTTCTCCTACTCCTGAAGGCGTAGTATATGCCCTTGCTGGGATACTATCCGATAGGCCAGTTACCGCAGCTAGATGGCTGCAGCCCAGCCTTGCTGTGACAGGTTTGTTCCAATATCGGCTTTAGTAGATAGTAGATATGGCGTTTCTTGCTGCTGGAAAGGCCCCCTCCCATTCTATTTCATTAGCACAAGTAGCAGCAGATACTAATCTCTCTTATTCCTCTTATATTGCTCGCTTTTGCCTGAGGACTCCTAGCGAAGCCCTGAGCCAGCCACACAAATTACAAACACAGCAGACCCTGTTACGCAGGCTAAAAGTATTCAATACGACTACATCAGATGCTCTGAGTACAGGCACAACATGCACAGCCAAGGGGAATGTCATGTGGTTATGAGAACTTGTTTCTTCTTACAGTCAGTAGGATCCTAGCAAACCCACCCACAGGTAAAGTGCAGCAGGATACAGATTTCCCCTGTAGCCTGAAGTGCATGTAGGCTGCAGCAGGTGCTACTAGTCTGGTTCTGGTGCTGTGAACCCACCAAATGGCTACTCCAGAGAGTTCTGCAACAGGCACTATCGTTCTTCCTGAAGCTCCTTCTTCTGTAAGGCTTGGAGTCTCCTTCCCACCGTCTGGTGGACGATTTCCAGTCCCTCTGTGTCCAGTTCTTTCATGAGCAGCAGGATGGCATTCAGGATGTTGTTCTGTTAAGACAGGACACATGTCACTTAATTCAATGATATCTGGTCTCGTGCCTCATATCAGGCTGGACTTCCAGAGAACGCTGGACTATGTTTCGCTGTCTTCTAAATTCCTGCCTCCCCTTTTTCAGGTATATGAGATAGTGTCCTACTGCAGAGATTATTCCCCACAGCATCAGGATGCAGAGCATATTAGGGGGACAGCCACCTGCAGCTCTGTGGACAGCCCCAGCCAAACCCCTGGGGTGGGAGAGTAAGTACTTTGAAGGCTAAGGAGAGAAAGAGGTTAATCCATGGAACATAACTAGAATCCAGAACTAAAGTCCTCTGCATTTGCTGTTCCCTGAAAGCCACTGACTGGCTTCTATTTGCTGGTAACACTTTCAATGGATCTCTACAGGGAAGAGAAAATTTTGGCTAAACCAAGCTGGCTCCTATCTCTGCTCTTCTCCCTTAGGCAAATGTGGATGCGTGTTGAGGGGGGAAGAGGGTGGCATTAGCAGAAATCTGAAAGGTGAAAGGTGCTGTGAAAAATGGAAGGGGCTGCTAAAATTTACTTGTTCCCTCCCCCACCATTGGTCCTCTAGGGAATACCTGTATTCGTACTCAGCCTCCAACAGCCCTCGAGGTATCACATGAGAACCCTGCCCACTAAAATAAAAGTAATCGGAAAACGTAAACAAACAAAAGGATGGATAGGGCTTGCTGGAGGGATGAAACAGGAAAAGACTAATCTTGAGTTCATTCCAATCCTCCTTGTTCATCAAGGTGATGGCAGTGAGCCCACACCACATTGGGAGGCCCATCCTGGCTGGATCCACACTGAGCAAGATTTAATTTCAAATAGTGTCATCGCCATCCACTGGCTATAGCTGGCAGGGTGAATTAAGGCCAAGTTTCCTACATAAAGGTGGACATTTATTATAATACAGGGCAGAAACAGATGTGTGATTGTGCAGTCACATCTGTCCTGACCCCTCCTCTCTTATGGAAGGGGTTAAGTAACAAGTTTCTCAAGTGTGTGCACCCCTAGCACTGATGACAGGTCATGCACAATCTCAACAGCATCTCTTCCGTCAATCCAACAGCCTGCAAGCTGCCTATCAGACTCATGGACAACACCCTGCCCCGCTCATCTGTGAGCTGTGTTGAAGGCATCTGCATTCACCTGCATTCTCCCAACGGTACCAAAATGCACTTTCCAGATCCAAAAGTAAAAAAAGGATTCCTTGTCTTTAAATCCAACCCAGAGTATTCGGTTGGCACACACTGCAAATAGGTGATGTGGTCTTTAAGCACACTCACCCTCTTCTTCCGGCTGCTGTCTGCTTCTCTTGGTGAAAAGGAGGAAAATTTATCTCTGGGGACAGGTTTCATGCCAAGCTGCTCTCGGATTTTACTAGGAAGGGGAAAAAAAGAGCACAATATAAGCAAGGACCAAGTGAGCATCGTGCCACAAGATGCCTCCCTCCAGCACCATCAGGTTGACAGAATCCAACTCCTACAGCTAAAAAGAAAGGCAAGAGGCTCCCTGGGACCACAGAAAGGCCAAAATTCTCCATTGCATGTTTGGGTAACAGGCTGCACACTTAAAAAGGACAAGTGACATGGACCTTCGTTTGCAATCCTATGATCCTATGTATCCTGAAACAGGTAGCTGCCTGTGGAAGGACTGAGTCTGTATGCAGGGAGCTGCTGTAAAGCCAGCAGAGCTTCACTGGGGACAATAGTGCTGCATGGGTTTGCATCCCCTGCAGACCTGGCCCACGGACCTTTGGGGCCAGGTGCTGGGAGGATCCCCTGACATCACATACAGGTTTAGCAAAGGCCTCCCAGAGCCAACAGTCTGCTCTCACTTGGTCTCCTCCAGACTGAAGTGAAGAAGTTCATTCTCCATCTCTGTTGTGGATTCAGTAGCATTGGATTCACTTGACCCTGGGTAGCAGTTTTCTATGGTTTGTTTGGCCGGAGGCGCAGTGATCTCCTCGCCATCTACAAGGGCCTGAGACAGCTCTTCTTCCGTCACAGCTTCAAAGAAACAAACAAGAGCCGGTTACAGGGCTAGTCTGATGCTCTAGGCTAGGGGTTGGGAAGCTTTAAAAACAGCAGGCTCTCACTTGTAACCTAGACCCCAACCCCTAGGCTGTGATCCCCTCCGTAGTGCACCAGCTCTCCCCATTGTGACCCACTACTGAAGCCTCTCCTTACCCTCGCCACCAAATGCCATTGATTCCCATTGCCAAAAGCAATGAGGAGCACCAAATTCAGAGGCAAAAGGGGAAGTGGCGACTGCAGTAGTGAGGTGAAAGAGCAGCCCCAGCACAGAGCAGGAAGGCTAGGGTGGCAGTGGGTGGCCTGGGCACTGCAAAGGAGATCCAGCAGCACAGGGCAGGGAAAGCGCACCCGCTGCCCATCCCACCTGCTGTATGCCGGATCCAGCCTGTGGGCTGTAGGTGACCAATGCTTGCTCCAGAGAACACAATCCCTATGGAACCCACTGGGAATGTATTACTGCAACAAGCAGACTACCATAAGACAGGAGTGCCTAACTTGCAGGATGCCTGCCACAAGTGGCATAGGCAGCCTCTGTGGAATACAACAGACTGGGGAGGGGACAGACGGCACAGTGGCAGGTAGGGCAGGGAGCAGAAAATAGAGCAGCAGATTGAGCAAGGGAAGGGGATCCAAGTGGCACTTGGGGAGGATGTGAGGCTAGTTTGTGGCATGCCTGCCAAAGAGGTTGCCCCTCCCCCCTGCCATAAGGTATGCATGAGCGAGTGTGTACAGACCCCTTATACTGGAGTAGGGAGGAGAATATCTACAGCAGTCCAAGGCGTGCTGACAGCTTACTTTTCTTCTGCAGTATCCTTATGTGGGGAGAGGAGAAAGACCACTGGCAGCCTAAATAAAGATGGAAGCCAGCAAGAGGTAGATCACCACTTTTTTTCCTAGCAGAAAGAAGCCACTGCAAGCACAAGTGCTTGGTGAGAACAGAGAACTGTTCTGCCACAAACCACGGAACAGGCCTTACTTTCTGCACCCAAGTGAGCAGATCCTGTCATAGCACCTGCATTTCGCAAGAGTAAATGCCAGTACGGTAAGTACAATCTAATTAGTGGTACAACATCTGCTCTGACAGCTACTGTACTTTGATAAATGTAGATAGTAATACTCACCTAATAATGGACAAAGAAACCCTGAATACACAGCTGCTGTGTGACAGGACAGCACAACAGCTAGGAGAGATGTTTAATTAAGTAACCAGGAATCAGCTGTTTTGTTTGAGGAAGTTCACTTCAAGTTTTCAGTAAACCCAAACATATTCCTTAAACTGAGTTTGAGCCAATGAGGTGCTCTTGCTGCCAAAAAGTAATAATAAAAAATAGCATACTGAGCTATCTTAATAGGAGGGTCATTTGCAAATTGAGGGAACTGATTCTTTTGTTCTATTTGGCACAGGCAAGGCCTCATCTAGAGTGCTGTGTCTAGATTTGGGCCCCCTATGTCAGGAAGGGAAGGATATAGACAAGAAAAAGAAAAAAAGAGTCAAGTGGACAGCAACAAAAATAATTAGAAGTCTGGGAAACAATGATTTACAAGGAAAGGCTGAAAGAACTGGGAATATTTAGTCTGGAGAAGAGAAGACTGAGATGGGTGCGGGGAAGAGGGGGATATGATACAAGTCTTCATATATCTGAAGTGTGGAGGATGCACACTTCACAGAGAAGTGTCACAGACTCTTCTCTGTGACTGCAGGGAACTGGACAAGGAGCAATGGTCTTAAAATTACATCAAGAGAAATATAGGTTGAGGATTAGAAGGAACTTTTTGACCCTGAGGGTGGTTAAACACTGGAACAGGCTACCTAAAGAGGCTGTGGAATCTCCATCCTTGAAAGTTTAAGAACAGCTTAGACAAACAGTTGGCTGTAACTGCTTAGTAAGGGCTGATTCTGCCTTGAGCAGGAGGCTGAGCTCAGTGACCACCTGAAGTCCCTTTCTAGCCTGCTTTTCTGGGATTCTAAGACCCTCCTCATGGGTTGGCATACTTCAGACCCTAGTTTCATTCTGAAGCTTTCCTGCCACTGAGTCTATTCTAAGGGACCCACCTTGGTTATCAAGCTTCTGCAGGTTGGGGAGGTTGCGTAGCACTGTCATTCTGTAGCGGTGAGGGTCCGAGCCACAACAAGGATTCTCAGACAACCACAGGACTCTTAGCCGGTGCAGATTTTTCAGGTAGAAGAGTTCAGTTAGGCTGGCAATGCTGTTCTTCCTCAGGTAGAGCTCACTCAAATTCTGGCACTGACTTAACGGCTCCAGGTCAGAGATAGCGTTCACGCTGAACAGAGATGACGAATACCATAAATGAGACCAGAAGCCTAAAATTTATGAACCATCAGCCACCTACCTGCCTTCCCCTCTCCCCTTCCACCAGTAACACAGAGGCAGAAGCAGGACCCCTGCCATTCTGCAGTTCTTCCATCTCGCTCTCTGAATCATTTCAAGAGCAGACACCTGAAGCCATTCCAAGGGTGCAGTGCACCTAGGTACCTTGTTGCCAAACACAAGTTGGTTACCACAACAGGTAATGAAATACAGTCTGGACCAGAGAAAAAGTCTTGTTGTGCCCTTTTTTTTTGGCATTTTGGAGTGCCACCCTGCAGTCAGCCACCCAGAGCCAGATGCATATAGCTATGCAGGCCAGGCTGCTTAACTTTTGAACTCTCTGTTCCATCTCCCTGCCCTCAGAACTTCTCTCTTCCTCCAGTATCTTTAACATAAGCATTACCACCTACTTACTCACTCTTTCATTTGTGCTGAGCTACAGCCTCTGCCACCTGATTCAGAGGCCTGCGTGGGTTTCAAAGGCTCTCGCTGCCAGGGAACAGGTCAGTGGGAAGAAGGAAACATATTTTCCATGAAGGATTCACAGTCATTTTATTTGTTATTGCTCCCTGAGCTGTCACAGCAGGCTCCTCAAGCATCCACAGAACAAATCAAAGCTCACTGATAACCTGATAAATTCTGTAACCCTCTGTGGGGCCAGTGGGCACAGGAGGGAATTCAGTGTCAAGAGTGGAATGGGGTTTTGGGAGCAAGAATGGCAACACCTATTACACTCCACCTCTATAAACAGAAATAATTTCCCCTAAAATATGTTGTCCCCATACTTACTAAAAATCCAGGTTTAAGTATTACAGGGAAAGACATGGACAGTCTGGGTTGAAAATATATACACCCTGCATCTCTACCTTCACAGCACACTCACCAACATTCACAACACTGGATACTATGGTAGGGAGAGCCAGGTGTCATCACAAAGGTAGGAGAGAACTAAGTACCAAAGAAACAGTCCTAGGTAGTAGCCATCTACAGGATCCAGGACTTCCCCTTCCTACGCTGCTGAGCTGAGGCTGGAAGTTTGATACTCACCTGAATGTGATCACCTCAATGTTGGGCAGCTCTCTGCATATTGAAATCTAGACAGAAAAAAAAACCCAACAAGCTGTATTTCTAGAGATGTCTGGCCATAAACAGGAATTTATAGTTCCAATAGCTACATCCTTTAACAAACCCATCAAAAACAACAGGAGAGCAAGTCTGCATTAATCTAACTTGTCACCCTAACCAAATACATGAAAGAAGGAACTTCCTGGCTTCACCCACGTTTTTGATCACCGAGCACTGTGGTCAATAACAATTTCACTTTTGCCCGGTCATACTGGGAGACCAGATATTCATCCTGCCCAGGGCAGAGGCAGCTGTGCTCGCTCTTCCCACACTGCTCACATTCACTAGTTCCCTACTGACATTTACAAGACTCACTCTTCTCAAAACACCTTTTCCAACCAAGAATAGGGGCTGGAGTCCAAGCCATCAACCACACACAGAAACAGAAGACTAGTGACCTTTGAAATGACACTAAGGAGTTTAAACTGTGTTCCTGAGAGCTCAGAATGAATTTGCAGACTGCCTTAATTTAGTACTTCTTCATTTTTAATGAAGAGTAAAGCCAGGATAAAAGTCCTTGGACTTCTGCAGCTTATAAAGTTCAGAAAAGTGTGATACCTAACACACAAGAGTAGCAGGGCATAGGGCAGGTGCCCTCCTTCTGCAAATGAGGGGAAAAAGTCTGCTTTGCACAAAGACTGTGAATGGAAGCCAGCATAGGTTTAATATATGAAGTTTCACACCCCTTTCCCATAAACATCCAAAAACCACTGGGTTTCCAATCCTGTCATCTCATCTGGGGCCCATAAGGATACCTGGCTCTTCCCAGTTCCCAAATGAGACTTCAAAGCCCACACCAGCAGCTGGCAGCAACTTCCTATGTAGTGTGCTGATCCCTGCTGTGTCCCTTTTGGGCTCAGCAATGAATGAGGAATGAATGAGGGGGCCTAAAACTCAAGGACTGTGCCTTAAAGTGGGGGGAAAAAAATAAAGGAACAAAGTGAGCAAATGCAGGAAGGATACTTACATCTGTGAGGCGGCTGCCCCTGAAAGAGAAGAAGATAAATCACTGTGAAAAGTGGCAAAGCAGAGAATTCAATTTTGAGGCATTTTCAATGAGGCCTTGCATAAAGTGAGAGAGATGACAAGCCAAGGCTGATGGTGAGCATGAACACCTTTTTAAAATCCACATTATTTAGAAAGCTACAGTTTTGGAGGGGCTTTCCTCTGGGGTAATAGGAAACCCCAGGCATCTGAGTCTGTCCTGTCCTCCCCCACAATTCTCAGCCCTTAGGAACTGTGCACCAGAATCTTTGCTTCTTGCAAATGACCTTCCACGATACAAGATTGAAAGCAAAACAATGCTTTCTACCAGGAGGCTGGAGATAAAAATATGGCAACTCCCCAAGTGGGACAGAGGGTTGTGTTGCTTCTACTCTCTTCTTTCTCAGTCCTATACTTTCCTAAGCCCTATGCTCCCTAAAACCCGTTCTTCCATGCTCTCAGCAGCTACTCTCTCTCCCATTTTGAGCAAATCACAGCTGGGGAGGCAAACAAATACCTTCCAGATTCCTGAGAGAGTTCCGAGCCTTTACCAATACAGAAAGTGCAAAGCCCCGTCTGCTCTGACCTTACAGGTATGTTTTAACAGCTCCCTGTAAAGCATTTGATAGGACAGCTTGAGCAGCTGCTGCCGTTAGGACTGCGCCGTGAAAGAATATGTTCTAGGTTTGAACATGGCTTGGTTCTCTCCTGAACGTGCTTAAATTCACATTTGGGAGGCCTATATAGGAGGTACAAGTTCCCACCAACACACAATAATACACGAGTAGTGCACAAACTCCATCAGGTGTGGTCATGGGTGAAGTAGTATTGGTCACATCAGGCTCCCTCAACTTGGATGGTCAGTGAGTGCTCTATCAGGATACCAATGGCGATATTATACTACCATTCCTAACAACCTTGTTAGTTGTAATAGAGGCCACAGGCTCCGGATCTTAGTAACAAAGACTCTTCAGGGTTTATCATCCACAAACAGCAGTAGACACAAACATCATGCCCCATTCAGGCATGGCACTAGCCACCTGTTGAATGCAGCACCAGCATAAAATACAGCTCCTAGCTCAGCGCAAAGAATTCATGGTTTCCAGGCAATCAAAATAACTATGTTTACAACATGCATCTCCTAATTCTCACCAATCACTAAATGTGCTTATGCGATATCATTCACATCCAGTTTTTGCCAGACATTGCACCTGCTATTGCAACCTTCCCACCAGATGGAAAAGCCTGTTTACCAGGGTGTTTTGGTGTCTTGTGCCCATCTTATCCATTGTTTTCCACCCACTGACCTTCTGAGAGGTCTAAAAGTTAATTCTCCTAACTTTCCCAACACTTCTGCTTAGGGCATACATGGTCTGCTCTCCAGTCACCAAGGTTCATAGCTAAGGCCCACTTTGGTTCATGCTGCTAACAGGCCTGTGTACAATTTCTATAGGCGCTGAGAAGTGGCTGCACAAATCCATGCTCCAGCAAAGCCTACACACGTTTCGCTGAGATCAAGTCTCTTCTTACATGTGGGATAATTTCACAAGGCCAAACAAATCAATATCAAACTCCAATACAGAAACCCAAGAAAGCCACACACAAACATTACAACCACCTCTCTAAATATTTAGAGTTTCATCAGACATACCGACGTCAGGAAAACCTTAGGAAGGTCAAGTTTTCCATTAATGCTGACTCGGTCACATCATCAAAAGTAATGTTTCTGGATTCCTTTGTGGCTGTTAAACTAGAAATGCAAATAAATGCATCAATCTCTGCAAACGCAGTTTAGACACGTCAGAATAGCAGAAATAAACAGCAGACGTGAACTTATGTTCATTCCACTTGTAAGAATCACCTCTGAACTGCAGCGCTCACGTCACAATGTGCTTCCAGGGAAGTGCATGCATAACTTAACCATATGCACTCTTCCTGCGGTACACGATAGGATATCTTAGATCTGGAGGGGATTCTTAGGAATGGGTTATGCATACAGCAAAGCCATTCATTTTTGCTATTTGTTGAATTTCAAGAAAAATAGAGAGAACTGCTCTCCCAGCTCACTTCCTTTTCTCAGCCTCACTTTTAATACTATCAAGTTGCCAGGGCACAGACGATTTTTTAAATTACAAATTAGCAGTTTCCATTGCTGGCAGTAAACTGTTTCATTTCACATATCTGATGCTGGCTTTTGCTTGTGTGCAGCAGTAGGCAACAGTTTCCCCGGACTGACTTACATGTACATTGATGAAAGGAATCTACGTATAGTTTATAAAATCTGGCTGACATAATGAGGTTATGATGAAGACTGCCTCTGTATACAAGACGCAACAGAAACATTTAACTTTAATGACTGTACTTTGAAAAACTGACGTGCCAAGGAGGTTGCCTGGATCTGAGAGAAACTACTTTTACCTGTCTGCAGGGAGGGGGCTTAAGACCTGGAAACTTCCCAAACAGGACAAGAGGAGATTAAAAAGTGAGACAGGCTGGAAACTTCAGGCTGGGGTTGGGGAAGATGAGCATGCTTTAATATGAAGAGTAATCTGAGATGGAAAGACTCCGCGGTTCAGAGGACAAAGTCATGAGTTGCAGAAAAAGGATCCTGGACAAACCCAGGAAATCCAGGCCTAGACTAGGAAGGAAATCATGACAGGAAAACAAATGCCTGGTTTATTATATTTTTGCCTATACTGTATTTTGTGTGTGGTACTGAATGAAGAGCAGCAGGGCTCTGAAACAACCATCTGCTTATACCAACATTGAATGCCCCAAGAGGGCTCAAGAGCCCCTCAAGAACACTCCTTTGACTGATGTTCTGGGAGAAATTGTACTAAAATTAGACAGAAAACTCAAGAGTCAGAGCTAAGCCCATGTACTTGCCTCACAGGTCCCAGCTCTCACACAGGGGTTATAGCCAGAGGAGCTGCACCTCACAGTATACCCAGAAACCCCAAGCCAGAACAAGTGTCAAAAACCTGTTCAAACTCAAGAGGTTCAAAACACACTGATGCAATGATCTGGGACCCAAGACAAAAGTCTGGAGAATGAACACACAGGAGATGCTGGACCAGAGCTATGACACAAATTACATTTGAGACAGCCTAAGAAAATGGCTAAATTAACACTGCTACATAAAACCATTTAAAAACTTCTCTTTAAACAATTACATACTTAGGTGTAATACTGAAAAAATACTTGGATGAACGCGAGTGTATTTACTGAATGTGTTTTAGTGAAGATAAATAAGAACATTAGTTTCTGTAGATATACGTACATCTTTAATCTGTAACACTGGGTACACTGAGAAATGAACTGCCAGAGTAGGACAATGATGTCATCCTGCACACAACACTAGCCACCCCACCCAGAAAAAAAAGCGAAAAACCAAAAGTGCACAGGTGTCATCTTCACAGGATGCATTTGTTTTGGCAAAAAACCTGAGAGCTGCTCTGAATCAGAACATGCAAGTCTATATACCCGCTAAATAGATGCCAAATATATTGTTCTCTGGAATCACAGCAAAAACGCATGCATGTCTGAGGCTGACAAATCAACATTTCACTGCTCTGGGGAAACATAAGTGCATGGTGTTAGCTTGTTTAGGAGAAATGCATGCATCTCTTGGTTTTTTTTTAATGAACCATGCTGTAATACGCCTAAGAAAATTTTTATGTTCCAACCAAGAAGGCATGTTGTCAATGATACATTAAAGTTTGTAGCAACACATGAAGAGAAGCCTGTTGCTTCTTGGAAACAGTGTCATAATACTAAACTAGACAAAGCCTTGGCTGGGATGATCTAGTTGGAGCTGGTCCTGCTTTGGGCAGGGGGCTGGACTAGATGTGACCTCCCGAGGTCCCTTCCAGCCTTCATCACCAATGTTTCTATGAATTGTGGCTTTACATCTCCTCTTATTAATATTGTTCCCATATATGTCTTAAGCAGCACCATGCTCCAGAACCTGACTTACTCATGATGACGTTCTCTTGATTGTCACAGCTAGTTCCAAGAAACCAGATGCAGAGAAGGGCACCGGGACAATGAGGAGAATGGAGTGCCTACTCTATGAGAAGAGACTGGAAAACCTTGGCTTTGTTTAATCTAACAAAACAAAGGTTGACAGGGGCCACGAATATTGTCTATACATACTTTGCGTGATAAACACCAGGTGGGAAGAGCTATTCAAGCTCAAGGACAATGCTGCCACAAAAATAAATGGGCACAAACTTGCTCAAATTTAGGGTAGAAATTAAGTTTCTAACTATTAGAGCAAAAATGCTCTGGGACCCCCTTCCAAGTGGCAGTAGCAGCAGCAACCCCCAACCCAAAAAACACCCCTCCTCCCCCACAAGCTCTAACATGTAGTTCATTCAGTTTATGAACACAATGGTACGATGTGGTGCCTGGGACAGCAGCAGCTCCATGACACAGGCCTATTTGATGCGCATTGGGAATGCAGGCCAGCCCCCACCCAGTAAAGCTGAAAGCTCCCCTTAATATGGGGGCCGTAGGTGCACATCACACGATTACTGGGGACAACTAAGGAAGAAAATAGGGATGGTGGTGAAGGTCAAAGGTTTGGAGCGAGTGCACCACAGGAAGACCAGTGGCAGAGCACACTGGACACTGCCCGCTGGACCTCGGATGAGTCCAAGCAGCCAGCGAACATGGCCCAGTGAAACTGCCTGGAAATGGGAGCGGACCATGCACAGGGAACGGCCCCGCAGCCCCCAGGGGCCTGGTGGATGCAGGCCTATTTGATGCGTAAGGTTAACCTGGACTAAACAGCCACAGAGCAACCCTTACCCCCTGTTGTTTGAGGGAGCTACTGGGTAGCGTTAACTGAATTCAGGGGACAACATAAAACGAGGCAGGGACGGGAGCCAGTACCTGGACAGAGACTCACGTGCAAGGTTACCATGGGCTCAGTGCCCAGACAGCGCTGAGCCCCGGGGGGCTGGAGGGCGCAGGGCGCTCCTCGGGCGTGTGGCGCACAACGCGGGCGGCGCCTCCCAGCCCTGCAGGCGCTGGTCGAGGCAGGTGGCAGCTTTGCTCTGACCTGTAGCCGCGGCTCGCACGGGCGCTGCCAGGCACGTCTGCTCTTTGCTGGCTGCTGAGACCGGGCGCCAGGCAGCGCTCCTCACACCTAATCATAGCATCCCGCCTCCTGACCTTGCCACAGGTCACAGCCACAGGCAGGCGTGGGCAAGGCTGCTGAGGGGAGGGGAGGAGGCCCGGCTGGCCCCGCCCCGGCATACCTGACGTCACAGCCCCTATTGGCTGTTGCTCTGCTGACGTCATGGCAGCGCCTCTTCTTCAAGGTGGCCCCAGTTTGTCCCGCCACCCAAGGGCAGCGAATGGACCTCACACCTGGCGTCCCGGCGACGCTGTGACGCGCGCGGGCCACCTTGGCTGTCTTTCTGTGACGTCCAAGCGACGCCCACCCGCCGCTCACCAGCAGTTGAGCTTGCGGACGGCGTCCAGCTCGGCGGCCTTGGCGCGGGACAGCACCGCCTTGCGCGTCAACTTCATGGCGGCTCCCGGGGCGGGGCTCAGTGCGGCCGTCATGGCAACGCCGCGCCGGCTTCCGGGGCGGGGCCTCGCGCTTCTCCCGCCAGGAGACCCCGGCCACGGCAGCTGCAGAGGGACAAACCTCCTCACGCCGGTCTCGTTGCGCCTTGGCTCTGTGGTGGCGGCTGCAAGTAGACGTGCATGAAATACCACTACACAAACACACACACACAGTAGTAGTGTTTCATTTTAATCACAAAAAAGTGTGGTTTTGGGGTTACTTTTTTTGATCCGAAAATTACCAAGATCCGGGTCATCACATCACCTATGCCAGGAGGCACCAAGACCAAGTGATGGGCCTCCCCGGTTTGGCAAAATGGCAGGCATTAAACCTGAAGTCATCCAGAACGTCGAGGGAAGGGTTATGACCCGGAGGAGAGGGTTTCACGGGGAGCTTGCGGTTTTCCTCCTTGCAGTCTTTGGGAGCCGTACTGATGATGCGCCTGTCCACCTGGAGCTGCAGCGCGACCGAAGGGAATGGTTGGGTCCGCGCCAGGCTTTCGTTACACTTCTTCCTTGCAAAAAAAGCAAAAAAAAAAGCAAGAGCCTTTTGGAATCCACTCGTTCCCGTTGGCTGAAGCTGCGAAGCAGTAGCCTACAGGAGATGACTGGAAGTAACATCAAGCCAGTTCCTACTCCACCTATTAGGCAATTTAAGTGCGCATAGGGCGTGTCTACACATGGGCTTCAATGGGCAGTAGCCTGTTCTCATTAAAGCATCAGATCAAAAATAGTGCTAATGTGCATTTAGTTTACTGCACAAAAAGTTTCCACCTGTGGCTTCTGTGTGTCCATAGCTGCCACCTGGCCTGATCCTCCACTGTTTTCACTGTCCTTCACACTTGAGTATATTGCAACAACAATTTGCTTTCGCTTTGCAAAGGCATAAACAGCTGCACCAGCCCAGGTCACCGCCTGGCATAAATGTGAGTAACTCCACTATAGTCAACACCCACAGGGGATCGGGATCCGATCCACAAGGGAAGGCAGTGCAAGATTAGGTCTCCTGTTCATCAGCTTCTCATCCAATACATGGGTGTAACAGCACTTGTGTTCTGGACGCTTGCACTGAGAAGGCAAGTGCTTTAATATTTGCACTGCACTTAGATAACATGACGATGCGAGCCACAAAAAGGCCTTTAATAAGTAAAACAGCTGGAGTGCAATGTATGGCACAGGAGTGTGGCCAAGGTCCCTGGATCATTGCCTGGATAGAGCATCTGCAGGCAGAATTCTGTTCCACTGTTCATGCCCAAACGGCAGGTTTCCACCGTTAGTGGCCATTTTGACACGCACAGTTTGGGAGTCTACTGCCCATGCCGTGCGGATAAGCACACATGGTAACTGTAGCACTTTCCAGGCAGGGACATGGCTTTCCACGCGCATACCTGAACATAACTCCCATAAGATAGAGCTGGGTAGGAGGCACCCTCCCACGGTTTAGCCTAACTTTATGATTGGTGAGGACACTTGCCTGAAAAGCAGCAGACCTGAATCCTAGGCCCCACTTCACCCAGGGGTGGCACTAAACCACTGACTTCCCAGTGTGATGCGCTAAACACTAAGCATCACCAGTCCCCTTTCTAGTCCTCATTTAGACCCAGAGCCACTGCACCTTGCACTTAATGGGCACTAGATAAAATTTGTGGCAAGCAATGCAAAAGTTTCTATCTGGGAACAAGGGTCCAAGCTAGAACATACTTTCTTCTGGAGGAGGCACCAGTACCAGCACCACCTTCACATCCTCCTCACTGAACTAGGTGCCTCTAGCTTGCTTGCTTCTTCTTGGCCCTATGAATCTTCTTGGCTGCCCAAAGGGTCAGCTTTCAAAGGATGGCTGGAAAAGGTGCTTGCTAATGCCTGACCTTTGGTCTGGTGATTTCATTGTGCTGAGAAATGCAGGTTCAAACCACCTCTAGATGAGACATTTAACCACTCCATTACTGGATCCTAAATAAGTGGGGAAATGGTTTGGGGCTGGGGAAAGCACATGACTTCTGAGGAGAGGCTGAGGAAACTGAGCGTATTTAGTTTAGAGAAGAGAAGACTGAGGGGGGATTTAATAACAGTCTTCAACTACCTGAAGGGTGGTCCCAAAGAGGATGGAGCTGGACTGTTCTCAGTAGTGACAGATGACAGAACAAGGAGCAATGTCCTTAAATTTCAGCAAGGAAGTTTTAGGTTAAATATTAGGAAAAAAACTCTCTCACATGGAGGGTGGTGAAGCACTGGAACAGGTTACCTAGAGAAGTTGTGGGCTCTCCATCCTTGGAGGTTTTTAAGACCTGGCTAGATAAAGCCTTGGCCGGGATGGTCTAGTTGGGGCTGGTCCTGCTTTGAGCAGGGGGTTGAACTAGATGTGATCTCCTGAGGTCACTTCCAACCATATCAAAATGCTGCTGCTGTCTATTCCAGCACTTAACACTTCATATCTGCTAGGTTTTTGCAGGGTTGAGTTTTGTGACCTATACACACCCAGTATACATGTGTATGTAACTGCTCATCTGCCCAGCCAGTACATAGCCTACTGTATGCTCAATTGCTGTGCAAACACTTGCATGTCTGTGTTGCATGGGCAATAGAAATAAGTTGTCCATAATACCAAGAATGCCACTTATATGGCTGGAAAACCAGTATTTGGAGAGTGAAATGAGATTGAATTCTACGCTATGGTTTTCTAGACAGTCCATACATGCTGTGAACTATGTGCACATTATGTAATGAGGAGAAAGGGCCAAGTTACTGAGATGATGGATGTCATTTATAAATCAGTAAATAAAATCCACATATGAATTTTTCCAGTTTGGTCACGCTGAACTCAGTGTCACCACTTCTACTCGCACTGCAAAGGCATTCCATTACGTGACATGTAAATGCAAGATTCACATGGGGCTTTAGACTGTAAGCTCTTTGGAGGCAGGGACTGCCCTTTCATTATGTATGCTCACAGCATCTAACGTAATTGGGGCTACTAGGTACAATTGCAACACAAACATAGCAGCAGCTAGAACAGGCCTCAACCTTCAGCTTACAGCCATATGCAATACCCAACGGACTGTGAGAAAGGAAATCTGAGAACTGCAAAAGGGAGAAAGCTAAAGTCTACAATGCCAAAGGAGACCTACAGCAGGTGGTGGACAGTCCATGAGCTGTGGCTTTGAAGGGCACTAGGAACAGCAAATAGTTGGGAACTGGATATGACGACATGGCAGAGCAGGGGTGTAGCAGTTCTATACAAAATCGTTCTTTTGATTACAAATGGCATTGACCTACGCCACAAATGAGTCTTTCACCTGCCCCACACACCCCTTTCTGGGAGATTGTGCAGCATCCAGCCAGGAAGAACTGCAGTAAGAGCAGGCCTTCCTGCCTAAAGGAACCCTGAGACGCATACCACAGCCCTTCCCAATCTCGCTGTGCATGAGGCATGTGGACCATTTTTACTTGGCCATAGTGGAAGCACCCCATTCAGAAGCACTGAGGTCGGATGAGGCAACACAACAGCGATTCTCAATTGGGGATGCACCAAATTCAAAGAAGCTGGAGCAGGGTGCCCAGACTCTACAACCATTGAACTAAAGGCTTCCCACATTACAGGCCTGCTGCTCCTACGCTATCTGGGCAGGGCTATGGCAGCAGAGGTGCTTAGTTGGAGACAGACACTGTGCATAACAGCAGAACAGGGTTCTCTGCTGATTTCCCTGCACTGCTTCCCAGAAGGATAGATGGCCTCTTTTGGTATCAGGGCTTTCTGCCCTAGGGATTTTACCAGCATAGCCAGTGAGCCTTTAATATCCCTACCTGACAGCCAGCAAAACCTCACTGTGCAGACCGGAGGTTTGTTCACTAGAGGTGGTTCTCTTCCCAGCTCTTTCCTGTAAGGTCTCTTGACTTTTAATCCTCCCCCTTCACCATGCTTGCTGAAACCTTGCCATATTCTCCAGCCAAATACTTGGTCTGCCACTTTTGTAAATAGGAAAACTCTGCAGTGGGGAGTCTGCAAAGTGCCAGCACAGCGCCCTGAGCTGCAGTGAGGGGGGCTGCTTAGTGTCTGATTAACATTGCTCTGTGCAGGAGCCGGGTCTAGAACAGTGGCTGGTGCTGCAGTGTACTCTTCCTTGGCTGCTTGCCTGCGCTTGGCTCTGTGTTTTAGCATGGCTGTTCAATGGAAAAGAAGCTGAGTGCAAGCTTTGAGAAGTTGGTTGAATACAGCTGATGAAGTATTAGCTTCCTATAAAGCACAAATAGAGAGTCACTTGATTTTGGGGTAGGAAGCATCATGGAAATGCCAAGGAATAGGCATTTAAGCCTTAGACTGTTTGTGGTCTACAGTGGGAAGTGACAGTGCGACTCATTACTCCCTCAGCCTATAACTGGACATAAGTATTCTAAAAAATGTGGACTTTGTGGGTGATGAAGCAGCCACTGATTCAGAGTTGCAGAGAGTGGTTTTCTCAGGCCATTCCTGACATCAAAATACAAGGCTACAGGGTGGAAATATTGCCTTTACAACTCAGCAAGGGAATGTTTCTCACCAATGTCTAGCAAACTCTGGATTGATCCTTTATACCTCCACTCCCCAGCAGGTCAATAGACTGCTTCTGCAGTCTCATTTGCTGGAAAGCTGCCAGCAGCTGTCTCCTCCTCCTAACTGCAGTTAGCTCATAGATGCCTCAGCTGATCCCTCTCACTTAGGTCTCAAGTCATAAATGACCTGCCTGGAAGATGAAACAAATGTCCTTTTCCCATTTCTGGCCTGGAGCATCTAAGCAGGAGGTGGAAAAGGAGGATGTTACAGGGAAGGTACAGACAGCTGCTTTGCTTGGCATGTATTTTTTATGCAGGGGGTTTCATATAGTATATTTTTTTAGAGACTTCAAGGCCTTGGAGCTCCAAAGCCAGGGAACTCTTATCTCAGGCAATGTCAGTACAACCTAGCGACCTGCAGAAATAGAGATCTGGAATAATCTTCCCCAGATGCTATGCAGAATTGTTTGAGTCATGCTAACTGCAACTATTTACTCTGCAGGGCAGGTCTGTAAGGGATCTGATATTCATTCAGAACATATGCAGATTTCTTAGGAGCCTTCCCTCAGCTTGGGGGGGGTGTGTGTGCATGTGTGTGTGTGTGTGCGCGCGCGTGCGTGTGCGTGCGTGCACAGTGTGAGAGGGTTTTTGTGTTTACGTGCTCCATGTGTGCATGTCCACATATGGAGGACCCCTTGTGTCTGCGTGTTTTCTTCTGTCTTTGCATGATGTGCCCGTGGTGGGGCCTGGCAGGACTACCCTTCTGTAGGGCTTGTAGATGATATGTTTGTTTATTTATAGTATTTCATGGGTATGATTTTGTTTTATTTTTTTATTATTTTTTTTATCCCAGCCTCTTTTTCAGTCTGCAGGCTTATAAGAACAAATAATTAAGGGCGGATGTGATGTAATTTTGAATACTACAAATTGGGTAGGTAGATAGGCAAACAGTAATATTCATACTCATTGTAAACTCCGAAGGAAAGCTGGGCTGTCAGAATTTCACCCTTAAAGACTGTGGGAATTGTGCTCCCCAACTAGCTAGGTGCTTGTGTTCTTAAATCCCTTTATAAGTCTCCCCTGTGTTGCTGTGTTCCCTGCACTAACGGTGCATTTTGGTAATATATGGTTTGTTAAAATGAACTTGCATTGTGCTAACTCACCTCTCTTACAACGGCTTGTCTCGTGTCCTCCTTTTGCCAGGCGCTTATTTTTATGTAGCATTTATAGCGTACTGAAATCCTAGCATGGTTTAGAAAGGACGCCAGACGGGAACTGGAGAGAAGGGAGTGGATCAACTGTGACCGAGAAATGGAGGCACTGTCATGGCAATGTACAGTGAATCCCAGACAGATGAGGCAGCCCGAAGGATAGGGTTAGTTTTAGCAGTGCAAAGAGCCCAAGCAGGGGTAAGCAGGAGACAAAGGTGACTATATGTGATGGCTACTGTCTACTCTATATAGTGCCTGGGGTGCTATATATTCTTGGGGGCAAAGCAGGATGGTGGAGTGAGTCTATGGAGCACTTTATAGGCAAAAGAATGGGACAGTACTTTGGTGACTTGCCTGGAAAAGCTAGCTGAACAAATGGTAAATGATCTGTTGCTCTTGTCCTACTTCTGTAGGCTGCCTCAGGGCCTTCTTGTTATACTGAGAACTGTCCTATCTGCAGTATAAGTGGGTTTCTGGGCTGAGTGGCCCCCTTTCAGCAAGGACCCCTGCTTTTCCCCCATTGTAGTACCAAGGAGCTGTATCAGCTGTGTTCCCAGGTGGACACCCCAGCTGCTAATGTCTCTACCCCTCCCCTTTTACTGACGTGCACCTCACCCTCTGCTTTATTAGCTGCTGTAAGTTCTCTGTATGCCCGAATCAGCCTTTTATAGCTCAATACTTCCACACACCTCCACTCGGGTTCAGCTGAGGTAATTTGGTTTACAGCAGGTTGGGGATGGATTCAGGACAGGGTCAAGGCTCAGAACTATTTTGCCTGAAGCCTGTTGGGGGAATGACTTGATATGGTTAAACCAAAACAAGACTGTCATGAAACATGATGGTTGACTACTGCCTGTTTCCCCCCCACCCCCCATGTTATTTAATTTTGCTTGTTTCTTAGACCTCTAACCAACAGAGGTAACACATGATTTGTAATAGGCCATTAATAAGGCTAAAGACAGGGTGGCAGCTTTTTTCAAAGAATAAGAAACAACCCCAGACCGTTCTATGACTTTCTGCGTCCTACAGGTGATTCACATACCTTCTCACTTCTTGGTCACCTCCATTTCCAATGTACAAAAGAGCTAATGCCAAGAAATGCAAGGTGGGAGTACCTTGAGCTATTTAAAGGAGATGCTGAGCAAAATACAGGATTAATTCACTTTTGATTGTGCTCATCGGATGCTTCTGATGGAAGCCAGTGGGCCTTTTCTGGTCCTCATACTGCTGTTTCCACAAGGCCTCTGCCTCACTCAGTGCACAAGGCTCGAAATGAAGCCGCCATTCAATATTCCTCTCGCTCCTCGCCATTCACTGTGTGGCCACAGACCTTATTTACTGCATACTAACTCAAACCACCACTGAATGATGAATTATTGTTTTTTGGGCCTCTTTGTGGTGCTCTTCACCCTTGAATTGGAGTACCACAATCCCACAGAAGAACAGACCTATCTTCTGTCGGGACCCAGGGCAGCCGGCCAACAGCTCTCCCTGACTCCCACCCGGGCAGTTAAAGGTTCGTCAGGTGGGTACTTGTGACGCATGGAGTGGAATGAATTAGGCGGATGCTTATCGGTTGCAAAGCAAGATTATTTACTCACGCCGTCAAGGTGGTGAAAGACGGAGGTCAGATATACTTAGTTAGTTACAGCTTAGAGTTCGTTCGGTCGTTCTGCAGACATATATATGGACCGGCTTATCGGGCATGCGGGTCAAGGGTACGCCAGGGAGGTCACGGCAGGAAGACGCTGACAATTGATCAAATTGTCAGATTTACTCCAAGGTGCGGACAGAGTTGTCTTCCCTTTGGCGGAAATGTAGCAGGGTTTTGTTTGTATGATAGCCAATTGTTTTTCGCCACGTCATAAATTTAATTAGAATCGCCAGTTATCTCTAGGGATTTGTAGCAGGGCTATCCCTTTTCACCCTGACCAATCATAAATCATGGGCTAAGTTTCGTTTCTTGTTAGTGTGGCAGTTATAAATCTCTTTTTGACATGCGCAGCAAAAAAACTGTTACTATCTTCTTGTTAGTTAACTCTTAGTTAACCTAGTGCAGACTAAAACTGTTTTGAATGGTTTTACTTGTTTGTGACATGGGCACTACTTAATTTGTTTTGTGACATCTTCCCAGCTCCCCTGCTACATATCAGAATATCATTCCCCATCTTACAAATGGAGAGATAAAAGACCAAAAATTGTAAGCCATGTACACTGATTCTGAGTGCCTTGGTGACAGGCTGCCCAGTGGGGGACACCATAGGTAACACTTTCAGAAGGGCCTGTGATTCAAGAGCCCAAATCCCATTTTCAAAAGTAATTTAGGTATGCAGGAGCCTCATGGTCTCGGGCTCCTATGCTCCCAAGGTACTTTTGGAAAGAGGGTTTAGGCTTCTAAGTCACATGGGCAAGACTGGTGCCACTTCCTGCACAGCATAATCAAGTGCATGGGTATAATAAGACAGACAAGGTTCCTTGGGTGAATTTGATATCTTTTATTAGACCAACCCAAATAGTTGGAGAAAAGTTATTAAGCAAGCTTTCGGGTTCAAAAACCCTTCGTCAGGCTAAGGAAGTGTCAGCAGTTGGTGTGTGCTCTTCCTGGATCGAATGAAAAGTAAAGAAGCCAGGGGCTGGGCTGGGCTGGGGAGTCAGTTGCCAGGCAGATTGTAATGTATCAAAAATCCAATGTCTATGTTTAGTCCATGATCTCTAGTATCCAGGAGGTTGATGAAATGGAGCTCGTAGGCTCGTCTCTGGGAAGTGGTGTGTAAGTTTCCCTTGAGGATCAGGACTGAGAGATTGGAGAGAGAGAGTAGCCCTCCTGTGAGAAATGTGCCCCCACCGCTAATTGGGTATTTCTGTCTTTGATGGATTTCCAATGTGCGTTCATTCTGGTGCGCAGTTGTTGTTTGGTCTCTCCTACATATCTTCCATCAGGACATTTGGTGCATTGGATGAAGTATATTACATTTCTGGAGGTGCAGCTGTAAGATCCTGGCTCTGTTGTGGGGTGTAGTAATAGTGGGGGTGGTGGAGATGTGTGGGCAGGTTTTGCATTTCTTGTCCTGGCACGGTCTGGATCCTTTTGGTGTGTTCTGGGCTTGAGGAAGTTTGCTTCTGGTGATGAGGCTGGCGAGGTTCGGTGCTTGTTTGAAGGCTAGGATGG
>NW_005842600.1:943613-944990 GCF_000455745.1 Alligator sinensis | reverse complement strand
TTCTTTGTAGTAGGTGGTGTCAGAGAGCTGTCTCTTGGATTCCTTTATGTAATCCTCACGGTTTACGATGACTAAGGCTCCTCCTTTATCTGCTGGTTTTATTACTATTTGGTGGTTGGATCTTAGAGATTCTGTGGCCTTTTTCTCTGGTAGAGAGAGGTTGTTGTGGTGGCGCGTGTTGCTGATTATTTCATTGTTCATTCTTTCCCTGAAGCAGTCAATGTAGCGGTCAAGGTTAGGGTTTCGTCCACTGCGAGGTGTCCAATCTGATGTTTTTTGGGCTTGTTGGCATTGATCCTTTCCTGAATGTTGTCAGAGGATGAGTTGTTGTTGGGAGTGGGTTCAGTTTGGTAGTGGAAATATTCTTTGAGGCGCAGGCATCGGAAGAATTCTTCTAGTTCTATATATATAACAATGGGTATAACAATGCTCTTTTTCCCAAGGGGCAGTGTCGCTAAGATGCAATGAACCCAACATTCAGCTAAAAAGATCTGGTTTCTGCTCTCAACTGTAGCAGAAATAATCAAACATTTTCAAAACTTTCAACCAGAGGCAGAAAGTGAGTATGGGAAATTGTGACCTGAACAATTACAACTGGAAAAAGTCCTAAGAAGTTAAAATAGAGCTTCTAATGAGACGTGTTAAACAATTTTAGTAATAGAAATGTCAGCCAGCTATTATTTTGCTGAGGATTAACCATTCTTCCCTTTGTCGTTTGCCTCTCTTACAGCTAAACCCTATTTCACTTTATACACCTAAGAGGCAGTTATGTTGCTATATAACTACTGTCTTTGGCACTTAATCACAGACTATGCATCAGTTCTGGGCATGCAAGCATGACCCAGCTGGTATAGTGTCCAGGTAAGTCCCGGAATTGTAGCTGGGCAAAAAACAGAGGGAAGAGCGCATCCCTCCCATTTTTTAGCCTAGTGGTTAGGATATTTGGTCAGGGAGCAGGACAGCTTATGTGTAGGTCCCCCTAACCTAGAGGGTGTCTAATCTGCACCTCCTGCTTCCCAGTACAGTGCTCTAACTACCAGGTTAGGTCTTTCCAGACCTTCTTTTGAAACTGTCCCTGACCAGTCATGAGAGGGAGATATGTGTGGCAATGAGAATGACCATAACCTGGGAGGTGGAGGAGGGGTTCAGTAAGGTATTGCCCAAGTTGGGAGGGGGCCCTTGGTTCTAGCCTGGTTGCTCCCAAAGGTCTTCTCTCTTTTTATCCAGCGACGGTTAGATGTGAGATGCAACAGCTCAGATTCAACAGGAGGGCTGATGTAATGTGTGCAAGAGCAGGAGGAACCAGGGGGGCAGTCTGCAGAATTGGGCTGACTTAATTTGGTCTACAACTTTCAGAAACCACCAAGGGCTGGGGGA
>NW_005842600.1:932686-943582 GCF_000455745.1 Alligator sinensis | reverse complement strand
GGGTGGGGGGGGCGAGGGGGGGGGGGGGTGTTAGCCTCTTGGCTTGTGATTCCAACCCCTGTGATTCTCTCTATACCAGTGGGAACTCCACCTTGCTGCTTGTGCCAGTCACTAGGGCTACAGAGTTGACACGCTGGCTAATCTCCAATCTATAGCTTGGCTGTTATAGCATTTTGGTGGGGAGCACACAGTCCTGTCCTTTCCCGTCCTTCCCAGGTGAGCGGGACCTAGAAGTAGCTCTCCTGCCCCCTGAGCATGTACTCCTAACCCCGAGACACAAGGGCTAAAGTATGAGCAGGTCTCCTCCATTTTGCTCCCAGCAGGTCCACACACAGGCAGATTCTGCTTCGCTCCGTGGCAGAACAGAATCCAAAATGGCAGGTACGTGGCTAAACCTGCAACTTTGTATTTGTGTAACTGCCTTATCACTGCATAAAGTGAAATAGGAGTTAGTCTTTAGGGCCCAGTCTGGGTTTTTCCACATGTCTTCATGAAAGTTTCCTTTTAGACCAGTGGTACCCAACTTCTGACATCTGACCTGAGGGTCTCCCACTGGTCTGGAAATGTGGTAGCAGGGGTAGTATCAATTGCCACTCCCTTGCTGCCAAACTTCTGGACCTATGGGGAAGCCCCATAGGCCAAACAGCATAGCCCAGCATGCAAGATCACACTGGCACACAGGATCACTCTGTGGTGAGATCCACCACGCAGGGTCACTCTGTGGCCAAATCCAGCACAGGGGAGTCAAGCCAGTGCATAATCTAGGTACCGTCAGGCTGCAGCCTTGAACCTAGATTCTTGACCTGACAGCACAGCTGCTGGTCTTGGCCTGTCAGCCCATGGCTAGCCCTCTAGTGCTGTCAACGCTACTGTGGAAACCTTCAGTAGGGTCTAACCTCCACCTAGTCCCTGTCACAGGACTGGCTGGCTGGGGTCAGCTGACCCTCTACTTCCCCCATATATAAATCCCTGGCCTGGAACAAAAAGCATTTGGGGAACTTGATTTAAGATTGTCATGTTACTCCCTCTGGCTTGCTCCTTGACTTTACTCTCTGTTTGACGTCCTGGCTTCCTGCCTTGGATTTTTATCTTGGGTTGAACTCCTGGCTTTGACTTCAGATCCTATTTACCCAGCCTAGCTCTAGCTGGTGCTTTGATTCCCCAGTGGTCCCAGACCTAGCCACTTACATCCTGTTGCGACAGGCATGTGGACTCGGGCTAGCACACACAGCTGGATCTGGCGTGAAGGGCTGGGTAGGCTTGCTATGCACATGGGCTGACCCTGCATGCTGACCCCATGCTGGATCTGGCCCGGAGACTGGCCCTGTGCCACCCATCTGGTTCACGGGGTAGGAAGGCTGAGCATCATGGTCTTAGATGGTCAAATACAAGCAGAAGAGCAGAGCCACTTCACCCAGTGCTGACTTGCTGCCATCCTGGGGAAGGAGCATGGATGTGTTCAACAGTTCAAGGCAACATGAAAAATGTTGTAGTAACCACAAGAGCTCAGGGGGTTTTGATGTCTCTGGCTCATGTTAGAAGGATAAAAAGGGACGATGACATGTCTTCCAAATTGTATTATAGCTGGACACTAGCCCTGTGTGACAAGGTCTGAGCCCCAGGGGTGGCTGTCATGCCCCTGGTAGCCATGAAGCTCCTGCTTGGCTCTCACTCTAATATTGCCCTCCCTCAATTGCTTTCCTGCCACGTCTTGATCTTGTTAAAGATTGAATAAGGGAGGCTGCCTCTGGGCATTAGGGTGAGCCCCAGTCCTGCTAAACCTCTAATGGGGGTCCCCTGCATCCCACTAGTCTCAACTGCATGCTTAGGCTCAATAGGACCTCTCAGCCTGCCTATGCCTCTGCAGGGCACCTGTAGCCTTAAAGGCTAATTGAATGGCTCTGTTCCGCCCCTACACCACACCCCAAGCATTGCAGATGTGACTGTACTATCACCATCACTGTATTGCAGGGTGAGGCTGAGGCCTTGTTGGCATCCTCCCCTCCTGCTCTTGCTGGACCCTCTTAGCACAGGTCCATGGACCTGGCTTCTAGGCTCCAGCCTCCTTGACTTCAGGTTCCAGCAGTGACTCCCTGAACCTGTGGCCCTTCCTGGGCCCTGACCACAGTCTTGGCCAGTCGAGATCACCAGGCTCACTGTCTCTGGCAGTCCCCAGCTACAGTCCCTCCTGGACCTTGACCCTGTCCTGAGCTCCTGGACCCTCAGTATCTCCCCAAGAAGCTCCTACCTGAGCTCCTGGTCCCTCAGGGTCTTCCTAGGTTACCGGTTCTTTAAGTCTGCCACAAGTCACCCTCTGAGGCTCAAGGATAAACCACCAGTGCAACCAAAATACAAAGCATCTTACCCAGTTTCACTGTCTGTTCAGGAGCCTTGCTGCTATCTTGCCAGGCACTTCTACCTTCAAGGCTCAGGTGCTGGGCTTATATGGCTTAAGCCCAGACCCATCTAGTCGGGTGGATCCTTAATCAGCCCTCTTTGCCACCTCGAAGCCCCTGTCAGTCTGCTTGCCCTCCTAGAGGGGCAGGTGCACCCCAGCCCCCCCTGTCACACCCTGCTTCAGGGAAGATGGAGAAGTTCTTAAAGCCTCTTAAATATAACAATGACCCTATTAAGTGCTCTAAAATCAGCATACTTTCTCTTGACACTTTTGGTGTGGCTCATGGATGGAAGGGGGCATAGAGCCAGTAATCCAAATTTAGGATCTGTTGAGCAATGTTTTTTTTGTGGTTTGTTTTTTTTTGGGTGGGGGGATACAGCCCTCTGGAAAAATGCATGTTTCCTAACATATGCACATCCCACCAGCTTTTCTAGAATACTGTTGGTCTCAAACCACAGTTGCAGTCATTCCCCAATGGATCTCAGTTCAACATTTATCCTCATTAATGCAGGGCTCCTACAGCTCTGCTGAAAATGAGATTTAAAGAGTTGGGCTCTCTGGATTAACCTAGGCACACATGAAAAAAGACTGGCCAAAAAAGGCTTCTAGCCAGGCAGTTCTTCCATGACCTAGCTGGCCTGGGGCAGTCTGCAGTGCTCTTTCAGTTTGCAATATTCTCCCGCTATTTGTTAGCTTGAACATGAACCTCTGCAGAAAGCTGTAGGTACATTGCTATCATCTAGTGTGGGATGTCTTGAAGTGGGAGGAGAATGTAACTCAAGGGCAGACGATAATTCAGAAGCTGTGCTGTTTTAAAAAACAAAAATAAATGACACAGGCCAGTGTTTGCTGGGAGAGGAGGGAGGGTAGGGGGACAGAGTAGTAGAGGTGTGGAGTTTGAGGAGAAGGATAAATGGGGATGGGTGATAGTGAAGGATTGGGAAACAATGGGCTGGGGTATAGAGGAAAGGAAAGGATTAGGGGTAGGGGGCCTGTCAAAAGCACATCTGCTCCCAGTGGTGTATATGTTTGATTCTTGGTGGTCTGAACACCCTCCCCTGGGCTCCTCTGTGTTGCAGGATTTGGGAGGTCGTGTCTGAGTTCCTTTTTCTGTTTCCCTTCCCCAACCCCATCTGGGGAAGCCTCACCCCTCTGCATGGAGAACAGGAGAGCTGGGAGCATGCACCCAATGGATAAATGGAGTAGGTGACACCTCTCAGAGCTAGGTGCTGTGCATTTCCATGGGATGTTCTTGTTCATTTGAACTACCAAAGTGAGGTGAGGACCACATCAAACCTATCTGAGCCAAGCCTCCTGTGCTGCAGATGATTTGCAGAGCCTCATCCCTCTGGCCTGCTACACCTCCCTTCTCCCTCCCCACCTGCTGATTTCAGGATCATTGGCAGAAGATCTGGAAATAGTCAGGAAAACTCTGACCATTTTCATACAAATGCCAGGTCTCCTGTAGGGCAGGTAGAAAAGGCCCAGCCCTTTAAAGGATGCTCTAAAATCTCCATGATTATTTGGATTGTCATGAAATTTATCCTGCTTCATGAGGATGAGAGTTAGGGTTTGTCGGGGTCATTTCATCCAACAGTTTTTGAGATACAGGCCCCCAACCTATAACAGCACTTTATGGAATTAACCAAGTCTGTCTTTTTTGCGCCCAAACAACAGAGCTCACATCAGAGCCCTGTTTGTTGTTCCCCCCCACAGCACTCTCAGCTACTTGTCATGTCTGAGCTAGTGCAAGTCACCTGCCGTTCCATTAAGGAAGACAGATTGAAATCTGTGTTAAAAGATAAGGTTCTTGCAGATCAGTCAGTGCTGAAGTCTCTTGTCCCAAAGAGACACTGGCAGATTTTCAGGCTGCCTGTGGTTACATGACCTGGGTGGCCCAAAAGACCTGCGTTGGCTATTGAACCCGAGTTCTACCTGGACCTCCTGGTTTGCAGAAGTCTGAGTATCACTGGAGTCAGCCTTCTGGAAGGGCATCAGGGCAGCCTTAACTCTGTGTTAAGGACATTTTTTTTTCCAGCAAATAGAGAGGCAGACTTGGAATTTTCCTATTGGATGGGATAATGGTTTGGGGGAAAGGTGCTACTTCTGGTCCTTGGGTGCAAAATGCTGAGATCTCCTAATGTGAGTAGGGGACGTGGACTCTGTGGTTGATGTCCCAAGGCTAATGAGGAGGACGGTAGCATTTATGGCTAATGAGTGGCAGAAGTGGCGGATGGTCTGTGATGGTTTCTTGAGGTCACATGTGAAGGGTGAACAGACAAGCAAAACTTCAAGCCAGCCACCTGTGGTAGAGAAATGAGCACATATGTGGGTGTACACCTAGGCAAACATTAATTTATTCCATGTCCACATGCTCTGCCATGTCTGATGTTCAAGATCTGGCATGGCAGGTTGCATAGTTTTTGGTATCTGGGATAAAATTCCTCAAATCCTGTCATGCAACTGCTGGGGCTCGGGGAACCTGGCATTGGGAAGTTTGGAATCAGGGAGTTGTTCCATCATGGGCTCTACACATACCTGGAGCTTTAAAAAGCACATAGGCTACTGGCTAAACACATGCTTTTTAAACATGCTGATGCATCAGGACCTCCCTCATCCCAGGAGTCTGTTGTAAGGAAGCAGCAGATGAATTTAGTTTTGTGTAAAATGTGAGGTAGTCCCAGCTCTTAGCTAACTGAAATCCTAAAGCATGCTGAGATGTGAGTGAAGACTTGGGGGCATTGACACTACATAGTAGTTTTGTGTCAGAGAGCACCAGTTGGAGTTTCCTGGTGTTTCTGATTTGCATTCATCCTGTCCTATTGGCTTGTGTTCAGGATGAAGATTTTTAGACTTCTCAGCCTAGAAACATGAGAAACAGCTCTGAGGGTATTGAGATGCTCATCTCGTGGCTGGGAGAGGCAGAACACTCCCCCCAAACTGCATAAACCCTGCCCAGACCGAGGAGGCAGCTTCACCGTGCAGTTTAAGAAAATGAGCGACTTGGACATGGTTGCCAACCTCAGGCACAGCAATAGCGGCCTCTCGAAGGGCAGGAGGAAATCTCCCAGTCCCATGGGCACCAATGAAAAGGTAAGTCCACCCTGCACTGCAGACAGGGTGAAGCTAGCAGAGTGACTCACTATATTTAGGAGTGAGGTTAATGGAGATGGAGCAGAGTGCCACTAGCTCAGGAGTAGGTTATCTGGAAAACAGGTTGGGAGACCCTCAATCTCCCTCTGTTCCCAGCCTTGTGATGGGGCTTCTGCTGGACTCTATGCCCTGTGATGCCTCCTGATCCTTTGGGTCTGCCTAGCCTTAGCTTTGGGCACCATCTACTCTGTCTGGCACGCAGTGTCCAGGCTGAAAACCTACCAAAGGGGTGTTGGGTTCCTCTTGGGTCCACTGCTGTCATGACCTGTGTTTCTGTATCTGTGAACTAGGAGCTCCTGTGCTCTCTTGCCCTGAGTCAGTGAAGTACCCTGAGTAGTGTCAGTCAAATGTAGGAACATGTATTCTCTAGTCTTTGGCTCCTTCCTCTTCCTCCTCTCTATCCCACAGGGGAATCTTGGCATGTGGATCCCTGAAAACATCCGGAAGAAGGAGTGCATATACTTCATTGAAAGCTCCCAAGCGTCGGATTCTGGGTCAGTTAAATGCTTTGCCGTTTTCCCCCTCGTATTTGCTTTCCGGTTGCCACTCCCATGGCAGGCAAGTCAAGGCAACATTGATCTAGCATGTGACTGCATTGCAGTCTGCTCAAGGGGCAGATGACATGCTCTTAGCTTTTTTCCAGGACACTCAGCACCAGAGCTGGTGGAAAACGGAGATATTAGCTGATCATCCCTCTGTCCCTATGAGACAGAAGTTTCCTCTGGGAAAATTTTGATTTTTCTGAAACTAAAATCGACATGCCACATTGCTGTGGATTGCGTGCTCTTTCCTATGGTTGCACATTGCCTCACAGGAGTGCTATGTTTAGGTGCCTCCTGCCCTCATTCTCTTCTTTGGGCTGGGCTTCATGTCCAGATTACCTGACCAGAGATGCTGTGACCTGGGGCACATCTGGGAGAGGCTGTCTGGCCAGCCTTGCCATTAGGGAGCAAGGTGGCACAAAGTACTTAGAACTGTAATTCCTTTGGGCCGATTTCACATTGGTCTGACCGGAAAGGAACATTTTGAATTTTCCAAATCAATATTTGGAACGTTGCATTCCAGAGACCTTGTTGCCATGTTGGTTCTTTAGTTGGATTTGGGATTTAAAACAAGTCAGTTTCCCACAGGATGGAAATTCCTTTCTATCATTTCACTCCAGTCTGGACAGTCTTCTCACCCGGGTGACTTCTGGGTCGCAAGCAGAGTGTTCCCAGGCATTGGTGTTTGCATGTGTAAAGGAAATGCCCCCGCTTCCCATCCCACGTTACCCAAGGTTGCATCCGCGCTTTGACTGGAAGGCACTCCCCTTCCATGCCTGTTTGTTCTCAGGCAGATGGTGCTTCTTTTACAGGAAGGTGGTGTGTGAATGTGGCTACCCTAGGGAACAGCACCTGGAAGATGCGATAAAGGCATCCATTTTACTGGGAAAAGAATGGGACCCCCGGAATCATGTCCAGGAAATGCCAACAGATGCATTTGGTGAGATCAGCTTCACAGGCCTGGGACAGAAGGTGGGGAAGGTGGGTGTCCCCTCTGATGTCTAAGGGATTGGGATCCCTTATTTAAACCCTGCCATCTTGCCTGATGAAATATGCCTCCGATGAAAGCACTGAGCTGCTTCAAAGGGACCAGAGAAAGGGAGGGCCTGGATGGGAGCACTTATTTCACCCAGTCCTGAGCTCACAGGGGCAGGGGAAGAAGCCCAGAGCAAGGTCTCAGACCTGAGGCCTCCTATGAAGCCTCCAATTGGGCCTCACAGCCTGGAAATCACAGTTCGGTGTGTGACATTCTCCGGTTCCCCTGCCCCATGTTTCTAGAGGTTGACTCCTATGTTGGTGGGAGAAACCAAGACCAACCCCCAAAACTGAGTGCGACCATGTGGTGGGACTTGGAGAGAGAGAATAAGAGTGAGCAGGTGAACATTGGAAGGGAAATCTACTGTGTGCCCCTTCCAGGGGAGCCATTAGAGGGAGAAATCCTAATTGTTCTGAGTCAGGAAGAAAGCACCTGTGCATTCGGCACTGAATCAGCAGCTGCATACACTACATGTCATCCCAGCCTCTTCTACAGGAGCTGGGGGCTGGGTACTATGTGACTTTGTTGAGGGCAGTTTGAGCTGTCTCTAAGGAGGTGGACAGGGTGGAGGGAGAAGTTGCCCTCAGTGCCACCTGGGTCTTCTAGGTAAGGGTTTGGGTGGGGAAAGGACAGGGCTGTTCTGCCCTGGTTCCTTGGGGGAAAGGTAAATTTTATTCCTGTGCTGGCTTGGCCAAGCTCCAGGATGGCTTTACTTCAGGATGGATCTGGTAGCGCACACAGGTTTTTGGTCTTTTCTTTTTTTCCCCTCTCTCTCCCCACGTTTCTTCCCCCACCCACAGTATGTGCGTGTCTCCTCCGACACCCCGCCGCGCATCATCTACCACCTGATGACCCAGCACTGGGGCCTGGACCCTCCCAACCTGTTAATCTCTGTGACGGGCGGAGCTAAAAACTTCAACATGAAGCAGAGACTGAAGAACATCTTCCGGAGGGGCCTTGTCAAAGTGGCCCAGACAACAGGTAAAACAGCCCTCTGGTGCAGAGCCCCTGGGGAAAGGCCCTGATCCTCTCTGCAGCTGGGAGGGTCCGAGGGCTCCTGAGACTGTGACAGAAGAGAGTCTTGTTTTATCCCTTTGGGAAAGCACCAGGGAGAGCCTTTACTTGCCCCCCACCCCCTTCCTGGGTCCCAGGGATTCCTCCTTCAAGTCCTTATCTCTCTGCACTAGAGGGCATCTGTTACAAAGATGACAAGACATTTAACAATCTACCACTTCTCTTAGCAGTCTTTTCCAGTGGTTCATTCCCCTTGCTGATTTATATCTCATTTCTACTTGAAAATGAGGGTTGGAAGGAACTTCAGGAGGTTACATTTAGTCCAACCACCTGCTTAAAGCAGGACCAGTCCCAACTAGATCATCCCAGCCAAAGCTTTGTTGAGCCGTTCCTTCACAACCTCCAAGGAGGGACTTTCCACCACCTCTCTAGGTAATCTGCTCCAGTGCTTCACCACCCTTCTAGTGAGAAGGCTTTTCCTAATATCCAACTTAAACCTCCCTTGCTGCAACTTGAGCCTATTGCTCCTTGTTCTGTCATCTGCCACCACTGAAAACAGTCCAGCTCCATCCTCTTTTGAACTACTCTGCAGGGAGTTGAAGGCTGCTATCAGATCCTCCCTCAGTCTTCTCTTCTGCAGACTAAATAAACCCACCTGCCCCAGCCCCCGAACCATTTTGGTTGCCCTCCACTGGACTCTCTCCAACTTGCCCACATCCTTTCTATAGTGGAGGAGACCAAAACTGGACACAGGACTCTAGATGTGTCCTCATCGGTGCAGAATAGAGGGGAATAATCACTTCCCTCGCTCTGCTGGCAACACTCCTACTAATGCAGCCCAGAATGCCATTAACCTTCTTGGCAACAAGGATGCACTGTTGACTCGTATCCAGCTTATTGTCCACTGTAATCCCCAGGTCCTTGTCAGCAGAGCTGCTGCCCAGCCAGTCAGCCCCCAGCCTGTACTGATGCATGGGATTGATCAGTCCTAAGTGCAGGACCTTGCACTTGTCCTTGTTGATCTTCATGAGATTTCTTTTGGGCCAAACCTGCAATGTTAGCTTCCAGCAGGTCTTGTTCTGCATTTGCCTGCTAGATTTTGAGGCTCACTACCAACAAAAATCTTCTCCTCATGTAGATGCTTCTACTCCAATCGCCTCTTAGCCCTCTATGGATCTACAAAACATTTAGGCCAGATTCAAAGTAGTTGCTTAGGTGCCTCCCCCTGGGTGTTACAACACTCACATATCATGCTCTTTGCTTTGGACAGCAATTCAGTGTGGCCAGTCAAGGCACCTAAGATCCTTACCCAATCAAAGGAAAGATTTGAAGGAACTTACTAAGAGCAGTTCAGGTTTGGGTGCTGAAGGGTTGTATGCAGAGAGTGAGGAGCAGTAGGCACCTCTGAGGTGATCAGAAAGCCCAGGAGGCCCCAGAGATGGGTGAGCTTAGGGCAGTATTTGAACTTCTGCCTCTCAGGAGTGCAGGTGCTGGACCAATGCTGTCCATTAGGTGTCTCCGTTCACTTGCAAATTTGGAACATCCAACCTCACTTCTGAGGTCAGGAACATGTTGGTGCTGGTGACACTCGCCTTTTGACCAGTAGCCTAGTGATAAGAGCAATTCCTCAGGAACTGGGAGACCTGGGTTCTTGGCCTTCCTCAGCCTGAGGGGGTCTGAACCCAGATCTTGTATCTCCCAATGAATGCCTTTACCATCAGGGACTTTCCACCCTTTCCAGGGAAGCAGGGCCACTGGAAAGCCATGAATACAAAAGTCATGGGGCTGGAAGGACAGCAAGTAGGAGGGAGCCTGCCTCTGTAGCCTAACCATTACAGCACTCCCCTGGGATCTGATCCTGCTACCAAGAGGGGTCCCTTGTGGACCATGGAGGAAGGCTCCAGAGCTTGGATTAGGGAAAGCTCTAAATCCCAGGCTGACAGACTGAGGTTTCTGTGGGCAGAGTATTGGCCTTTCCAACCTTTGCTCTGTCCCTGCAGGTGCCTGGATCATAACGGGTGGGTCGCACACTGGTGTCATGAAGCTGGTGGGGGAGGCTGTACGAGACTTCAGCATGAACAGCAGCTACAAAGAAGGCGAGATCATCACCATTGGCATAGCCACCTGGGGGACTGTATACAACCGTGAGAGCCTCATCTGCCCACTGGTGAGGTTGAAGGGCTGCCAGAGATGAGTGTTGGCCAGGACAGGACGCTGGCCTGATAGAGGAAGGAAAGATGATTATTTCTGCCTAAAATGTCTGAATATGCATTTGACTGAACCTGGCTCTGGGTGTAGAATGTAGTTGGACACACGCTCCATGGAAAGGACTGTCTTTCCTGCTGGGCCTGCCTTTCTACAGCAGGACCGTGGCTTCCAAAGGGGCTTGGTGGCTTAGTAAAGTTCAGTGAGACTTAGACATCTGATGCTCTTAGGTGCTGTTGAAAATCTCAACCTTTAAACAGCACCCTACCTAGATTCTTGATAGCCCCGGGCAAACTTTTAGTATCAGGTCCCCCTTCTCCAGATATAATGATGATAATAATAATCAGACAACAGAAAAAAAATTCCGATTTTTCAGGCCCCCTGTTTGGGCCCTGGGCACCTGCCCATTTTGTCCATGCCTGTGTCCAGCTCTGTCTTTAAAAATGCTGCGTGAAAATATTTCCAGCCACCTGCTGATTGGCAAACATAATGGCCCAGCAGCTGAATGCACTCCCCTTGCAGATCAGGTACATCTTAGCTCTAACATT
>NW_005842600.1:931807-932655 GCF_000455745.1 Alligator sinensis | reverse complement strand
TCCCTACAGATAAGCCCCTCAGAGATTAACAACAATCTGGGATGTATTTTGCTTTTATCACAGAGGGGTATCTCAGGTTTACTCATGGGAATGCCTGCCATAGGTCCAGGTCTCCTGAATGAGAACCTAAAGATACAACAATGGGCCCTTCGGTAATTCCTAGGGTCGATGGATTCTAATACAAGACAGTCTGAAGTTGATTAAGGATAAGGTCTCATGGGCATGAGTCTTTTTGAGTTAATCTCCAAAGACCATGTTTAGGTACCTATATAAGAGGCCTGTCTTACCTTGGGGCTGTCTCTCTACAAGTCCCGGTGATTCCTTTGAGTATTGCCGGGTGCTTACCCCTTCTGAAAAGCAGGCCATTTATTTTGACACTTAAATGGGGACTTTGGGGCTTAGCACTAGGCACTCCACCTTGAGGCTCCTGCTCTCTGTTGCATGTTCTGTCAGCCTCTGAATTAAACTACCCATTACCCCAATGTGTTTCTGCTGGGAAGATGGTACTCTGGATGCCTTGGAGCTGCATGAAGGCTGAGAGAAGTGTATCTGCAGGATATGGGTAGAAGTCGGTATGAGAAAAGGGTGGGAGGGATTGGATGGCTGCTGTGTCAAAGATTACTCTCAATGTACTGCCATTCTGGACAGTCCTGCATTCTTATTCTTTCTGGTCCCAGCTCCATAGCCCTGATCCATCCTTACCCAACATCCATCATGCTAACCCAAAGACTACCCTGGTTTCTCTCCTCTTTATACTTCCCAGAAAAGGTTCCCGCTCAGATTCCTGCCCTTTTTATCACTTCTGCCTGCCACCCCCTCATCCCCCCATTTTCTTCCCCCAGCCCATT
>NW_005842600.1:917114-931782 GCF_000455745.1 Alligator sinensis | reverse complement strand
CCAGTGATCTAGTGTGAATCCTGCGGAAGGAGATGCCCAGGGAGGACAAAGGGCTCGGTACAGTGCACCTGCTAGTCCATGAGTGTTTCCTCTGCACTTCTTTTTCAGGGTGGCTTCCCAGCTGAGTACATGCTGGATGAGGAGAGCCAAGGGAGCCTGTCCTGCCTGGATAGCAATCACTCCCACTTCATCTTAGTGGATGATGGGACCCATGGCAGATACGGCATGGAGATCCCCTTGAGGACCAGGCTGGAGAAGTTCATTTCTGAGCAAACCAAGGTGAAAGGAGGTAATGTCAGCCATGGTCAGGGACTGCCTTGGAACCAAGAAAGGAAAATGCATGAGATCCCTAAGCCAATGATCCTAGGGCATGAGCAAGTATTGATGGAGCACAGGGGATCAGAAGATGTTGCAAGCCCCTAATAACTCCTTATTAGTTTTCTGAAAGAGTTCCTCAGTGACACAGACTGAGACAACATTCATTCCTCCTTCAGGTGGAATGACTACAACCATCTCTTCCCTTGTTAATAGCAGATCTCTTCCAAAGCTTTTCTAGAGCCTGGCCTATGATGGAGACAGCTGCAGTTGCCTCTTCCATGCTGGAAGAGGCCATCATAGGCCAGCCTTAACAGGAGGGTTTAGCATCCACATAGACCTGAATTGACTCTGCTTCCCTGCAGGAGTGGCCATCAGGATCCCAATTGTTTGCGTCGTGCTGGAGGGTGGACCCGGGACTCTTGATGTAAGTACATCTGCCCTCTCTTCAGGTGGCTCGAGGAAAGACAGTGCAGTTGCATGGGTTGGGGGACAGTGAACACCATTGTCTCATTGGGTGAAGTCAGCCTTCACCAAACCGATCTCTGGGGCTTAGGCAAGAGATGGAGTCAGTGGAACTGAACCGTGGCTCAGGAGACTAGTCTCCTGCAAGTGGGTGAACAGTGAAGCAGGGTGCAGAGAATTAGTCAGTTGTAACAAGTTAATTTCTTGTATGGGCATTCATAAAGTAGCCAGATGAGAACACAATGACTAATACCATACCTAAGCTGTGGATTTTTGGGGCCTGATCCGAAAGACCCTGAAGCGAATGGAAGCCAATGAGAAACTTCCCCTGGGGTTTGGACAAGCCTCTGTATCCTATCCATCTGTGTGTTGCAGACTATCTATAATGCAATCACCCATGGCACCCCGTGTGTGATAGTGGAGGGGTCTGGCCGTGTAGCTGACGTCATTGCTCAGGTGGCCCACCTGCCTGTCCCAGAGATCACCATCTCCTTGATCCAGAAGAAAGTGAGCATCCTTTTCCGGGACACCTATGAGTTCTTCACTGAGGGCAAGCTTGTGGAGTGGACCAAAAAGGTGAGAGGCTGCACCTGCATGGCTATACTTGCTGATGTCACTGGGAGACAAAGGGAGAGGGCGGGAAGTCGCCCATTGCAGCATCTGTGACTTTGTTTCTCCATTCCTCAACAAGGAAACATGCACACTTCACAAGTGTCACAGCTTTTCCAGCCATACTTCTAGCTATGTACCATGTATGTGCCACTCAGACTAGATACACACACACACACACACACACACACACACACACACACACACACACACACACACACACACACACACCCGTGCAAACTGATCTCTGAGTGTGTGAAGCAGGCAAGTGCGCCACGCACAGCAAAGCAGGGAGAATTTCTGGTCTACTCCTCATCTGGTCAATCCAGTACTTTCATTTTATCCCAGTCCAATGGGTTTTTTGCCTGGAGTTAATTCCCAGCATTGTTTTCCATCTTGGGTCACTGGATTTTTAATATGGGGAGAAAATCTGCATGAGACCAAACTCTGGCCCTGCTGAGGACAAGGGGATTTTCAGTGTCAACTGCAGTAGCGCTGGGATTTCACCCATTGTGCTGTACCTGCCAGCCTGTTTGTACATTGGAAGAATGATGGTAGACAGAGAATCAGCCTACTCTCTTGTAGCTGGACTGGAAGCCACAAAATTAACCTTGAATGGACTGGAGGATGCTACAGGTATCCAGAGGGGACACAGATTTAACATCCAGTGTGTACGGAAGGACTGTGGACACTCGAGGCAGAAGTAGGATATTCATCCTGAATTGGCTAGGAGGTGCAGCTGGGATCTACAGGGATAGGTCAATTTACCTGACATGGGCTGGGTAGCAGCATGGGAGAGAAGGCTTCTGCCACTGACCAGCTGATTCTCCGGCCTCTCCCACAGATCCAAGACATAGTGCGGAGCAGGCAACTCCTGACTGTTTTCAGGGAGGGCAAGGATGGCCAGCAGGATGTGGATGTGGCCATTCTCCAGGCACTGCTCAAAGGTGAGTGGCGGCATGTTTCTGCTCTGGTGGGGTGGCTTCTACCAGGGCACCTAGCAGCAGAGAACCTGACTGTCTGCCGTAGTGTGGGGCTCTCTGTGTGTGTGATGGCTCCCCGGGGTGCAGGGAGCCCAGCTGGCATCTGGGCTGTGCAGAAGGGCCCCCCAGTACTTGAACAACTGAACAGGCCTTCTTTACTGGTCATGTTGCTGAGTGTGTAGCTCACTGGTCCACAGGGGATGTTTCTGTGAGGTAAACATGGAGGTGTGAGCTATGGCCCAAGGAGCGGCTGGATCAGGGATTTTATGAGTTCAGTGATTCTACTGATGCTGACCAGGTAGCTGTCCCTGCAGCAGGGCTGCTCTGCAGAAGCCCCTCACCTCCTGGTCCTTTCCCACTTGGCTCATCTTAGCACAGAGCTCCAGCGGCTGCTTCCCTGGCCAGGACAATCCTTGCTCCAGTTGATGAAGCTCTTTGTTGGGGCTCTGCTACAGATGGCCTCCCGGAATCTCACATGTATACCAGCTCCCATAAAGTCATTTCTCTGCTGTTTCATAGACTGGAAACTCACTGAGGCAGGGGTAGTTTCACGGCAGCTCCTGTCTCACTGTGAAGTCACAGGCCTGCTTCTCAGAGCTGAGCACCTTGTGTGCTTCTGTTCTGCATGAGCAATGGATTGTCCTGTAGAAATCCCATGCCCTAGGGAGGTGCAAGGCAGGTGAAGATGCTGAGTATTGGGTACTGTCCTGTACCCCACAGGCCAGGGGGGAGCATCGCAGGAGATACGGGCATTGGAAAAGCCTGGCCATTTCCTGGGGTTCCATGGGTGACCTTTTTCTCCCAGGTTATAAGTGTCCCATAATCCTCTGAGCTCCTTTATGTGTTTCATGGGCGTCCTGCTGCCTGGAGCTACCTCAGGGCAGTCCTGGCTCCAGATGCAACTGTTCCAGGTCAGGGAGGTAACAATGAGGCCCAGTCTCTTATGCATACCATCACTCCCCTGTATGCCTTTTTGGGTACAGCATCCCGAAACCACGACCACTTTGGCCACGAGAGCTGGGACCACCAGCTGAAGCTAGCCGTGGCGTGGAACAGAGTGGATATTGCCAGGAGTGAGATCTTCACAGATGACCATGAATGGAAGGTGAGAGGGGCCTTGAGCCAGGTCAGTGCCACACATGCCCTCTAGCTGGTGTGATTGTAGGGGTGGATCCAGGATTTGGCAAAGGAGGTGCATCTCAGCACTGCTCCCTGGCTCCTTCCCACTCCAACCCATCAGTGTGGGGAGACTGCACTGTGAGAGCCTCTGGGAACTTTAAATAAAGTTCCCAAAACATCCCTCATCTTCTCCTCCATGCTTAGAGGTATGTCCCATCCCATACTCTTCCATTCTCTCTTCCTCCAGTCTCTGCTGTCTTCTGCACTGTTCTGGGGATGGGGGTGTCTTCACAGCTGCACCTGCCCACACCAGCCAGGCTGCTCAGAAGCTGGGCTTTACTGGGAATAGTAGCACTGGGAAGGGAGTGGGTTCCAGGAGCAGGCACAGAGAAACCACTGCTGCTGTGGCTGCCCTAGGTGAGCCTAACCTCCATGCTGCCAAGGAAAGGAACAGCTCACAAGATTCCCCCACCCCAGGACAGCCAGGAAAGCAGCCATGGCAAGTAGAGGAGGGGATGTGCTGCTGAGCATGGAGGGGAAGGGGGGATTTTCTTCCACTTTGGGGTCTTTTTTTAAAGTCCCCAGAGTCTCCAGCAGCACAGTCCAGTCTGAAAGGGGGTGCAGCCGTGCCACTGCACCCACTTTGGATCCACCCCTGGTGGCTGCAGTGGGAGGAGGGGAGCTTAAGGCCCTTTAAGCTGCCTTTGCACTGCCCCCTATTTCAGGGCCCTGAAAAGTCTTGCCTGGATCCCATGTGCCTGCTCTGACTTACACTCTGCTTCGTGCGAGCACCATGGGCAGCAGAGAACAGTTCTGGTGCAGCCCTCACACAGCACATCCCTGGAACCACCCCCAGCCTGTCCTCTGGGGTGGAGGGAGAAAAGGAGCTGGCTTTGAACCCGGTACATTGGCCAAGGTTGACTGCTGCTTGTGGGAGGACAAACTTCCTTGGAGCGTGCCCAATGGCATGTGAAAATGTCCCTTGATTCAGTGCTTTTGTAATGACCAGTTTTCCCTCCCATCTAAAGTCAACCTGTGCAGAGCTTTTACGTGTTAACTGGGTGGGGAACATGTTCCAGCTTTGAGAAGTGCCTGTCTTCTCTTAAAAATGATTCACCACCTCCCTGGCCAAGAACTCGACAGTGAAGGCTGCTGCCTGGCTGTGCACTGACTGGTTATGTGGATCTCTGGCCAGTCGGCTCACTACACACTTTTCTGCTGATTCACTCAATGGTATCAAAATGTTAAGGCAGAAGGAAGCAAAGAAAAACACTGGCTGCCCCCTTCTTGCTCCTATGCTTGGCAGTCTGATATTACAGAAGCTAGAAATGGGGAAAATCGCCTGTTGTCTCCTCTGTCATTTTTTTATCGCTTCCAACCCTGAAATTTAGCAATAGTGTGCAGAGGTCACTGTTTTGGCCCAAGTTGTTTCAGGAGATGTTCAGCTGCTGCTAGCTTTGGCCCAGTGGGTTGGCAGGAGATGTGAGTGGGGCTGGCAGGGAAACCAGAACTCTATTGCAGGAGCATTTTTCGAGGTTTCAAAATGCAGGTCCCAGTCTGGAGGGAAACTAAGACCTCGTTGTGTTTTGTTTCATTAAATAAATGGGAGAAAAGTCCCATTTGCTGCCCTAGTCTGGTAGGTCTTGCTCTATGTTGGGCAGTAGGAGATCCATGGTCAAGGGTAGGAGCTGGGAGCAACGGCACCTCTCACCTGGGCTCACAGACTCAGACAAGTGTGGAGGTTGGCATCACAGTCCTTTCCCTTTCCATTCATAGCACACTCGTACCCCTTCCCTGCTGCCCCTGACTCACCTTCCTCACTAGCAGGTGGTTGGTTGGGAAGCTGCCTGTGGTCAGGCTGTTCCCCAGCTCCAGTGACCCCTTCAAGGGGCTGCTTCAGTGCATCTTCCTGCTGCCCGCTTCCCACCTCTGGGCTCCATTTTCATCTCCTTGTCCCCACTCCTGAGAAGGAGGGTAGGGCTCTGCTCTACAATAGTGTGCCCTTCACTGCTCTTTCTGGCTTGACAGCCTGCAGATCTGCACCCAGTGATGGCTGCAGCCCTGATTTCCAACAAGCCTGAGTTCGTGAAGCTGTTCCTGGAGCAGGGCGTGCGCCTGAAGGAGTTTGTCACCTGGGACACCCTGCTTTACCTCTATGAGAATCTGGTGCCATCCAGCGTCTTCCACATCAAGCTGCAGAAGGTGCTGGCGGAGGAGAAGGAGCACCTGGCCTGCCCCAGGGCACCACGAGTTCAGCTGCACCACGTCTCCCAGGTGCTGCGGGAGCTATTGGGCGACTCTACACAGATGCTGTATCCGAAGTCCAAGCAGCCAGAGCGACACCGACTCTCCATCCCAGTCCCACACATCAAGCTCAATGTATGGGATGGCCCTGAGTTCCATGGCTGTGGTACAGTGAGGGGCCAGGGGGTGGGAGCCGTTATAGCTCCTTGGATAGGGCATGAGATGGTGACTGTCCATCCCTCCACTGAGAGGCTGGATCTGGGCCAGTTTTCTAACCAGGCACCTGATGAGCACATTGGGTGCTGGCCATCTCAGGCATTTTCCTGGCAGAGGAGCTGCAGGTTAGGCTCATTACCCAGCCCCAGCATGGAGGCCTTTGAGAATATTTGTGCCAGTCTAAGTGTAGTGGTGTCCCTCCACCAATGATTCCTCACTAATGTTGGCACGTGGCACAGGTGCCTGGCAGGGCTTACCCTACCTGGCTCACTGTGTTGCATGAGCAGCTGTCTACACCTATGGCTTGGTGCTAGCCCTGGGGCAGGTATGGCGAGTTGGTATCACCAGTGTGAGTTTTCCTGCACAGAAGAATACCTTCAGTTCTCTTGCTTTCAGTCCAAGTGAAGCCCTCTCCAGTTAAAGCATTCAGTCTTAAATTCTTGTCTGGTCCAGCGGGAATCCAGTCTTAAATTCCTCCCCAGAAGATGGCCTGGGGAGGCTGAACCCACACCTTGGACTAGGTGCCCATTGCTGCACTGCTTGTGTACAGTGGGTGTGCAGCCCTGTCCTTCTGGGTCAGTCCTGTTTCACACCCACATTCAGCTGGCATTCAGACCACACAAGGTATCAGGCTGGGCAGAGACGCAGGCCACCCCCTGACTCCTTGCCCTGCGCTGTAAAGACTCTCCTTCCTGTAGGCTCCAGACTTTCTTACTCAATGCCTGATGCTGGCCTCATCTTACTCAGGTGCTCTTGGGGGCCGCCCTCTGTGTTTCTAGAGGTGCAAAGATCCAGTGAAGAGTAGTGTGTGGGGAAGCTCCAGCAGCTACAAAGAAAATGTGCCAGCAGGTGCCCTCGCCTAGTTGTCTCTGGTGCCTGGCTCCCCAGCTCCCATGTGTGTGAGTGCAGGGTCTTTCGCTGTGAGCCCTGGAGCTGAGTGAAGCATCCCTCCCTGTGGAGAGGAGCAGTTAGCTAGGTGCCCCAGGACAAGGCCTGGAGATCTGGTTCCCTGCTCACTGGCTGGGTCTCTCCTAACCCCTCTGGGTCAGGGGTGGACCCCCCCCTGCAACACACACACACGCTCTGGTGGCTGGAGCTAGGACATGGGTGGTGTTTTTCTGTACTTAAAGCCAGAGTAGGTGCTTTGCCAAGTCTTGGTAATGAGTTGATTTGTCTTACTTGTTCCCCAGGTTCAGGGAGTGAGCCTCAGATCCCTGTACAAGCGCTCAGCTGGTCCAGCCATCTACACCATGGACCCTGTGCGGGACCTTCTCATCTGGGCTGTTGTCCAAAATCGCAGGGAGCTGGCAGAAATCATTTGGACCCAGGTACTCCAACCACTTCCCCAGCAATCCCAGAGGTTATGGTAACCAGCAGCAGGTCTGAACACTGGTCCCCCCGCTCATTACTAGACATCTGTGTCTACCTTTGGCCTGGAGCCAAGAAAGGACTCATGGCCTCTGACTCTTACTAGAGAGCTAAAGGAGCCTCATAAGCTGCTCACATGGAGCCACCACTGGATGGGGACCAAGAGCCCCTTGTCCAGGTGTGGGTTGTACTGGGGGTGGTACTGTTTCCTGTCACCACAGTAAGTGGAATTGTCCAAAGCCATGAACCATGAGGACTGAAATGCCTGAAGGAGATGTCCCTTTCTAGCAGGAGTCCAGGCTGTGGGGTTGGCAATGGCATGTCATGGGCCAGTCAAGATTGCAGTTTGTTCCATTGACAGGGTGGGAGCACTCCAAGCTGGGCAAGAAGAGAGGAGATGCAGGAAAGCCCTGGATCTCTGCCTTAGCTAAAGGCCTTGGTTTATGAGACTGGTCTTTCTGAATGGTGCTTGGCCTGGAAGGATCCAACTCCCTTCCCTTCCGAAGACCCACAGGGGCCTTGGACCTGCAGCCCCAGGGTACCATGCTCCCACTCACATGTCCCCTTTGTTCCAGAGCCAGGACTGCATTGCAGCAGCGTTGGCCTCCAGCAAGATCCTCAAGGAGCTCTCCAGGGAGGAGGAGGACACAGACAGCAAAGAGGAGATGCTGGCCCTGGCAGAGTGGTTCGAGCTCGGAGCCATCGGTGAGCACGAGGGCAGCGGTACACTGAGAGGAGGACACAGGAGGCACTGGCAGGCTCCTCCCAACCCCATGCTCTTTTCTGGAGTCACTGCCTTCCCTCCTGACCCCTCCCTACTGAGGGACATTTATCTGCAGCCTGTCTGGCACACAGCACTCAACTGCAGTGCACCATGTGGTGTGTTTGCAATTCAGGGCCCTGCAAGCTCACAGGGTGGTGTTCTGGGCAAGGTCCAAACTGCAGCCCCTACTGCTCTAGGAACAGTGTTTTTTTCTGAGCTGAGCTGCCTGCCTGCAACACACCTCTGGGGTGCTCTGGTTGGCCCATGGGGAAGGGCTTTGCCCAGTCCCAGGCCTGCCACCCACATGTGTTTCTGTGCAGGGGTGTTCACGGAGTGCTACCGCAAGGACGAAGAGAAAGCCCAGAAGCTCCTTATCCGTGTCTCTGAAGCCTGGGGAAAAACGACCTGCCTGCAGCTGTCTCTGGAGGCCAAAAACATGAATTTTGTGTCCCACGGGGGCATCCAGGTACATTTCCAGCTGTGGGGGAGGGGAGAGCTCACTTCTTTTCCCCCTGCCTGCTTTCCCCCTTCACAAAGGACTTTTCACCAGGAAGAAAGCAGAGTCCTCAGTGTGGCCATACATGCTCAGGCAGCTCCCAGCAGCAGCTTGGCCACACAAGTATCTCTACCCACTCAGGGAGCTGTGGCACTGGCTCAGCTCGGTGCCCTGTTCCCACGGGTTCTGTGCTGCTCGGAGAGGGACCCACTCCCACCCACAGCATGCAAGGGATGATGCCAGCCAATAAGCCCCTGGCATGCACGGTCTGCCCCCACCCTGTGCTGGGTCTGTGCTTTGGCCACTCAGCCCTCAGCCCCTTTGCTTTCTCCTGTATAGGCTCCACGCCTCAGCACGGCAGGCCCTGTAGAGCCTGAACAGCGAGCTACTTGCACAGCCATATGGGGTGGGTCTAGCCTCTGACCTTAAGGACAGGACCATTTCCCCCTCACTGAGCCCTCCATGGTCTTGTCTGAGTGGTTGCTACAGGAGACAATTCTGCTGTGCGAGTGGGGTGGATCAAGGCAGAATTTCTCTTCCGGAGCGGGGAGGCTACCCTGTGGGATGGAGGGATGTCAGCTGTCAAGGTGTTTCTAAGCCTTCCTCAGAGGTGGTGGGTGTTGGCTGCAGTCCAGGCTGGGGGCTTTGACTGGGCTACGCCAGTGCTCCTGCTGGGACTTAAACCTGGAGGGTCCTGACTAGAGGGACTTGTGCCCCTACCCAGGGTCAGACTGATGCCATGTTTGAGATCAGGAAGGAATTTTGCCTTGTGGTCAGAGTGGTATGGACTGGCAGGGTTTTGCCTTCCTTTGTAGCCATGGGCATGGCCTCTACCTGGGATCTCATGGGCATGTATTAACAACCTTTCATGGAAGCAGAACTTTGGCTGCCACAGTCCCCCTGCTTTACCTCTGGTATTTTTGGGTGTGATGCCTGGTGTTATGTCAGGGTTGATGGCAGTCTTATGTAGAGTTTAGATGACAGATTTGTCTGGGATGGTTTGGATAGGGCTGATCCTGCCTCAGGCAGAGGTTGGACTAGATGTGACCTCTGAAGGTCCCTTCTAGTCCCACTTTTTTGTGATGGGCTCTGGCCTCCATGTGACTGTAAATTCATGCCCTTCTGCTCCCAAATTGCAGACCTTTCTGACCAAAGTCTGGTGGGGGAAGCTGTGTGTGGACAACGGGCTCTGGAGGGTCATCTTATGCATGCTGTTCTTCCCGCTTCTCTACACCGGCCTCGTCGGCTTCAGGTACTTTCAGGGATCCCTCTCTGGGTAAGCAGCAGCAGAAGTGGCCTGTGGCAGAAAGCCTATGGCAAGGACATTTGCAGTGTGAGCAGGAGTTGGAAGATTCACAGTGACTGGCTGCAGAGGGAGGTGGGGTTCCCAGTGCCACCTCTTTCTTTGCTAACAGGTCAGACACAGTGGGTGCTAGTGTGATAACCCCTACATTATCAGCAGTGTCCCCGCCATGCTGTGCAGGGCCTCAGCAACCAGGCCTGTCAGCTCATGCTATAGTCAGCCCAGGCTCTAGCTCTGCAGAAGTGACTCCCCCATTGAAACAGCACATCGCACACCAGAACACTCACTGCCTACTTCAGGGCCAGCCCCAGCCCCAGCCCCAGCCCCAGCCCCAGCCCCAGGACCATTGCTGTCCTGTAGTCATGTCTTGGATCAACAAGGGCTTCTCTAGAGGAAGCAGGCCAGGCATGTGTTGCCAAGGCCTGGAATCAGATCTGTAGGCACTAGTGACCACCTGGGGCTGCCCAACTGAGACATTCAGTGAGTGCTGGGCCCTGTGACTCCCAACACCCTGGCCCTGGAGCAGGTGCCCAAACAACACCTTGGGCATGGCATTGCCTGATCCAGCCAGCAGTTGTGGGGAAAGACCTTCTGGACCATACAGTGCAATCTAGTAAGACCCATGATAGTCACAGCAGGCCCAGGGTAGAAAGCTGTTCCCTACATGATGTGCCATGCTGTGTTTGTCTGTACTAAAGCCTCCCCAAGTTAGAAAGCAGGCCTGCCCTAGCAGAAGCCAGCAACATTTCCTGAGCCCTGAGTCATGCATCCTTTCCTGGTTACTTCCCCCCACTCAGGGAGAAGAGGCTGCAGCCGATGAACTGCCTGACGCGCTTCCGAGCCTTCTTCACAGCCCCCGTCGTCATCTTCCACCTGAACATCCTCTCGTATTTCAGCTTCCTCTTGCTCTATGCCTACGTCCTGATGATTGATTTCCAGGAGACGCCATCCTGGCGAGAGCGTATCATCTATTTTTGGCTCTTCTCCCTGGTGTGTGAGGAGACCCGCCAGGTACGGGACAGGCAAGGCAGGGGCAGGTGGTGGGTAGGTGACATGGGGCTTGATACAGGCTAGGCTGTCCTGACGACTGGGTTGCCCCCTGTGAAAGAGCGTCTAGCCATGCTGAAGCAGGCAGTAGCAGTTCCTGTTTCCACATGGGTGTGTGCATGCTCCCTCTTGTGACATGCTTTTTTGGGGTTGATGTGCACACGATGTCTCGGGTACATCTGCAGATGAGTGAGAACATCACAAGCCAAGATCTTGTGGGATCTCACAAAAATTCCATAATTTTTACCTGCAACTTGATGAAGCCGCATCTCTCAGCCAGACATGCGCTCAGGGACATGCTCTCAAGTATGTGTGCTGGTTCCTAGAGTTACAGAGACCATTAGGCCAGCTAGTCTGCACATAGGGTTTCAACCAGTTAGTGAGCCTAGTAACTTATGTGTAGCTAAAGCAGACCTTTCAGAAAGGCAATCAAGCCTGGTTTGAAGACATCAGGTGTTAGAGAGCCTATTCCTTCCCTTGGAAGTTTATTCCAGGGGCTAGTTAGCTTCACAGTGGAAAAAAAACCGTGCCTGATTTCTAATTTTGAATTTGTCTATCTTCAGGTCCCAAATGCTAGGTCTTCTTTTGTCTTTTTCCTCCAAATTTGAAAAAGTTGATACCAGGTATTTTGATCTGGACAGTCAAGGTGTCCGTACCATCACCACCAAGAAAATGTGGACAGTCAGGTTTTTTTTAACATATGGAACTAGCTTTTTACGGTTGAAATCAGAAGCAAACCTAGGACTTGTTGTCTAAGCCTGTAAACCTACAGGAGGAAGGGGAACTGCTGCAATTTCCCCTGCAGGGACCTCTTGACCCATATCTCATGGAGATGGAATTGCATCTCTACAGTGACTAGATCTTCAGCTGCTATAGAGAGGTGTAGCTCTATAAACTCCAGTAGAGACTCTGTGGGACCTCGCTGGTGCTGTACCAGTGCACACACAAGCTGGGGATCTGGCCCATTCCTCAGAGCTAGGCAGCCAGTGCCCACCAGAATCTGGCTAGTACATTTCCAATGTGCTCCCAAGATGTGATGGTGGTGATTCATCACCTCATCCTTACGCTGATCACTAAATAATGACTTCATGGTTGGTCCAAAGGATGATGATAGCAATAATAATAATATCGCAACAGCCACTGGTATATGTACAGGTATCCTACCAGTTCCTGGCAATACCAGTGAACAGATCATCAAATTCCCAATCTCTCCCTATTATACAAAGATGAGTTCTAGTGGGTAATGAGCTGGCAGATATATTACTTGCCCAGCACTGCTGATATCTGGGCTCTGCAGCTTTCTCCCTGAGTTGCAAGAAGTGGTCCAAAGGAAATAAGCACTTCCAGCAACAAGAACTTCTTTATTATTCCATGAAGACTAAGCACCAGGGAAAAGTAAACTTCTGTAAAAAGCTAGATGACCAAGCTTTGAATCAGTGCCTCTCAACCTTTTTAGGCATAAGGCACCCTTCAGAAAATGCCAGCTCTGACCTTTCACTCATTTTTATGATTTTAGAAAAATAATAGAGCAATTTTCTGTTGCAAAGAACTCGAAGACCACACCAGGTCACAACCTCCAGTGCCCCTCAGCAGCCTAAAGTCCTTTTACTGAAATACTTGTTCCACTTCTTTTTCCCAACAGCTTTTCTATGACCCGGATGGGTGTGGGTTACTGAAAATGGCTTCCTTGTACATCAGTGATTTCTGGAATAAGCTGGATGTCTGTGCCATCCTGATCTTTATGGCAGGACTGACATGTAGGTAAGCATGGAGGATTTGGATGGGCAATCTCCTCATGCCACTCACCAGAGCCAGCTGGAAAACAGGGAGAGGAATTTGCAATTGTGTTGTTGAGATTTTTTTTTTCAACATTTAAAAAGAATGGTAGTGTGAGGAAGGATGATGTAAGCATGATGGTCTGTGAATTATGCGAGAGGCAAAGATTTCTTTGGGTGGTATCTTTTATTAGACCAACTGCATCACTGGGATAGACTTAAAGGAGCTTTTGAAGACAAAACATTCTTCCTCAGATCTGAGGAAAAAAGCCAGCACTGTGATTGATAGATTATTACTTTTTCTTCTCAGACCTGAAGAAGCATGTTTTGCATTCAAAAGCTCTTCTAAGTCTACCCCAGTGATGCAGTTCACCCCCCACAAAGATATCATCCAAAGCAATCCTTGCCTCTCCTGCTCAAAAAAAAAAAAAAAGTGCAAAATGCTGATGAAATTTTCAATTGGAACATGGATGTTTTTTACAAGCTTCCCTCTGTTCCCAGCTGCTTTGATGCTAGGCCTGATGTGTTTTATGCTCTGTTCCACTCTCAAACAGGACTCCAGGGGAAGAGCTATTCTTCTCTGGGAAGGTAAGCTGATCATTTGCAAGGAAAACAACTCCACGTAAGGAGATACACTGATGTGTTTTCTTTTCTCTTTTCTCCGCCAGGTTAATCCCATCTACTTTATATCCAGGACGGATCATATTGTCCCTGGCTTTTATCATTTTCTGCCTGCGTCTGATGCACATCTTCACAGTCAGTAAAACACTGGGGCCCAAAATTATCATTGTGAAGAGAATGGTAAGAGCTCTTCTTCCTTGGGGGTGACTTATTTGTAGTGGGAGCAGAGCAGGATCTACATAAGACTTATGAATTGGGGCTCATGGAGAGGGTTGTAGGATCTGGGAGGGAAGCGAGTGTCACCCAAGTATTTGTTCCATTGAAAGCCAACTGTTCACTCCTGCTGTCTCTTTTTATTTTGCAGATGAAGGATGTCTTCTTCTTCCTCTTTCTTTTGGCTGTTTGGGTTGTGTCTTTTGGCGTGGCCAAGCAGGCCATTCTTATCCACAATGAGGAGCGGGTGGACTGGATCTTCCGGGGTGTCGTCTACCATTCCTACCTGACGATTTTTGGGCAGATCCCTTCCTACATTGATGGTACTGACTCCAGGGCTTCTCACTTGTTTCTGCCTGGGCCTGGTTGGTGCTGGGCAGGGAAAGATTTCCAAAGCAGGACAAGAGCATAAGACCTGCTATTGACTGGCTTAGAGCTTGTGCCCACGTAGGCCATGATCCTGCCTCAGTGGCAGAGGGTGGATGCAGAGGGGTGGGTGAACAGGATATCTTTGTTACAGCTCATGTTGGCTACCATGCTCATCCAGTTCTTCATGAACTAGTGCTGTCAGTGTGTGGGGGGGCCTCTAGCAGCTCAGGAAGGACCTCAGCCATGACAAGACTTTGCAACATGGCTGAGACCATCTAGCCCACCCCCCAGCTCAAGGCAGCATCACCCTTATCTAAACTAGCCCAGCCAAGCATTTGTCCAACCTGCTGGAACTCTCTGGCCCCTGTCTGACTGGTTTGAGGGCTGGGTAGAGATGAAATGCAACAGGACTGATGCTCTGTTCCATGATGCATGCTTCATTCAGCTGTGGCTCTGGGGAGTCAGCAAGGCTGGATCCCCACCTGCTGCAAAGCAATAGTAGCTGTGCTGGGAGCAGTGGGCCAGGACCCAAGGTGATGTCAACGGATCAGGTTCCACTGGAGCCAGTGGAAACTGGTGTAAGAGAAGGGAGAGCCTGGTTCAGGGGGTGTGGGGCAGGTGGAGCAACAGGAGGTGGCTCCAGAACCTCTGGGTACAGGACTGACTGATAATTGCAGCGACTCAAAAAGCCTGATCCTGGGAGGTGCTAGGTGGTATCTGCCAGGCCCTGTACACCCTCAGCTGTCATTGCGGTCAAAGTCC
>NW_005842600.1:895438-917104 GCF_000455745.1 Alligator sinensis | reverse complement strand
CATTCCTCGCTCTCTCCACAGACACATGCCAAAGAAATACCTTGGCCTCTTTGCTGTGGCTAGCAATGAGGCTCTGTCACTCCTGAGACCATCACTGGTTTCCATGGAAATACTAGCAGCTCTTGGAGGTTTTGCAGGTCTGCCAGGGAAAGGCAGTTTTTGCTATCTGTTCCTTGCTCTTCCCTTCCTAAAGTTAGGCTCACACTGTCAGACAGCAGAAATAATGCCATGTGGCTGGCTGCATACTGGAAAAAGTGCTTGTAGTACAGCTGCACTAAGTAGTTTGTGATCCCTCTGTGGCTGTAATCTGTTCATCCAAAATACTAGGCAAATAGAAACAGCCTCCTCCAAAATCAGGAAGGGTTCACAAATGCCTCCCAGCCTAAAAAAAGGCCTGAATTGATCTGATCTGAGGGACTGCTCATCCTATTTGGCCAGATCGTCATTAGGAGTAACTAGCTAATGCAGTTGGGAGCGCAGAGGTGAGGTTGGACCAGCCTATTTTAGTTGGACCAGCCTATTTTAGTTTCTTACCAGTGTTTAGCTGAGGAGACAAGGCTAGTCAGTCAGGGCAACACAATGGGCCCTATTGTTCCTATAGAGGCAGCTGAGTGTCCATGCCTCATGCAGGGCCTGAGCTGATGCTTGGAGAGTGAGAAACAAGCTAAAGCACAGGCTGCTATGAACCCAACACCATTCAGGCAGTGTACTTTCCATGTCAGCTCTTGGTTTTGGGCAGAGAGGCCCAAATGCCAGTACCTGATGCTAGAAGACTGAGGTGTATGCAAGAAGCTGGGGTGTCCCATTGTCGAGCTCTTCCCTGTTCTCTTGTAGGGGTGAACTTCAACATCAATCAGTGCAGCCCAAATGGAACTGACCCCTACAAACCAAAGTGCCCAGAGAGCAGTGAAGAGAACATGGAGCCCATCTTCCCGCAGTGGCTGACAGTCCTCCTACTGTGCATGTACCTGCTGTCTACCAACATCCTTCTCCTCAACCTCCTCATCGCCATGTTTAAGTGAGTCTGTCCTGAGCTTGCTGCACATCCCTAGCTGTGCTTCATGGAGCAGGTGGTGCTAGGAAATGGTGAGCTAAGGCAGGATGCTGTGGGATGAGCCCGTCCTTAGGCGGGAGCTCTGGGCACTCTGATCTGCATGGCAGAGACAACTTGGGGGCATGGACTTGTGTGTGAGCTGGTGCTCTGACACTGGCTTTGATGGGAGGTTACCTGGTGCTTATGGGCACGAGGCCTATGCCCAAAGTCTGAGCATCCTTGTGCATGGGGTAGTGCTGAGCCAGACGGGTACTGTGGTGCAGGCTTGTGTTTCTCTAGCCCCCAGGATGGCATGTATTTGTCTCTTTTTGGACCTCTTCCCAGCCCTCTGGCCACACCACAGATAACCCCTCTGCTTTGCCCCTCCCAGCTACACATTTCAGCAGGTGCAGGCACACACTGACCAGATCTGGAAGTTCCAGCGCCACGACCTCATTGAGGAGTATCATGGCCGGCCTCCGGCCCCGCCACCCTTCATCCTCCTCAACCACCTGCAGCTCTTCATCAGGAGGGTCGTTCTGCGAAAGCCAGCCACCCGGCCCAAGCAGCTCAGTAAGGAGCTCCTTTCCCAATGGAGCCAGCTGTAATGATGTGGGGCTTTGTGCTTCCCAGGTCTGGCTGGCATTCTAATAATCCTTGTGGCACAAAGGACTGAGCTTGAGACTTGGTACATGGTCTTGTGTGCCATTGTTAAGGTGGCCCTGGTGCTCTAAGAGACACTGGGTGACAGTAGTGGCCACTGTGCTAGACTGGGATCTAGAGACCACGTAGTGAGCTACTACTAAATGGCACTGGGGCTTATATTGGGCTGAATATGGCCTACACAGTTTGTTTTCAACTTGGCCTGCCGTGTGCAGGTTCTCCTCCCTTGATCAGTTCTCATTTCCTCTGCAGAAGAAAAGCTGGAGAAAAATGAGGAAGCAGCTCTCCTATCCTGGGAGATGTACCTGAAGGAGAACTACCTGCAGAGTCAGCAATGTCGAGAGAAGCAAAACACAGAGCAGAGGGTCCAAGACATTGCACTCAGGTACCGGCCCCATCCCTTCCCTGAGGCCAGGTTGTGTTTCTGCTTAGAGCTGCTTGTGTGGAGAAGAACAACGGATGTCTCTGTCCTTGCATCACATGTGGGCAACTCTGCTTGACACTGTTCTCTGGGTTTGGGTGGTTGATGTCCCTTGTGCCACATGTCATAGTTCCAAGGCGAACTGCCCCTTTCTCCCTCTGCTTGTGCATGCCTTGATGCCAGGCCTCATACCTAAACCTCTCCTGGGGGGAATCCCTCTTCAAGGGAGGCCTGGGCCTAAGCACATTGCTTATTAACCATATTTCCAGCTGGTCTTGATGTGTGTAGCTCTCCTGCATGGGCATCTGTGACCTGTGATGCCTCCAGTGACCAGACCACCCTTTTGAACCACAATGCAGTCTATTTTAATAAAGAAACACAGCATTTCAGGGAAAGGATGCGTTTTAAAACAAGAAATAGTCTACACATGTATCTGTCTTGCTGATTAGTGTACCAAACTCTCATGGTAACTGAGGCAGGTTGAGGTTTTTCAGACCCTCTCCCCTACCCCCACAGATTCCTGTGTTTCTTTCTGGTTCCTCTGGAAAAAATACCTCTTGCCCTTGGGAGACTTTTCATAGCTCCCAATGCAGCTCTTGATTTCTCATGGTCCTAGGCTATTTCCTGATCTGGCACCATCTCTCAAGTGTTGTGGAGAAGTGGCTGACCTGCAGTTTCTTTTTTACAGTTATCCCTTTAGCTGAACCAGTATCCTCCTATGTGAGGCCTTCTGGTAGTCAGGTTAGCATGCAGTGTTCAGCTGTTACTACAGGGCAACTCCACATCCCTTCCAGTCTGGAGCTGCACTTGCCCTGGGCCATTCTGGCATGACACCTGGATGTGGTTTGCTAAAAGCTGCGGACTCACCACACCACTTTCTGCCGGACAGTGGATCTGAAGGTCTTTTGTCTCAGCCTCTTCCTCTTCCCAGAGCTTTGATAATCCACCTACCATGTTCCCAATCACCTCACTTCCCAGCGCAGGCTGCCTGGGGCTCCCTCCCAGCTCATCAGTCTGAAAGTCACTCATGACACTACAAACTGAGGCAGCTGCTCTCTTCCCCTGGGCTTGAATGTGCTTCGGTGTGGTGTTCCACATCTCACTCACCCAGGGAACCAGGGGCTTGAATATGGGAATTTGGGGTAGTGGAGAAAAATGCTATGCCATAGTTTTGGCCCCACACTCCAGCCCATACTCTTGGGTACATTCCTTTTTCATCCATGGTGGACCCAGCCACGTGCTGGGGGATTGCCCTTCAGGACAGAGAGCTTCTCACTATGGTGACTCCTTGCAGAGCTGGATGAGCGCTGCAGGCAGCAGGACTTGGATTGTGTCAGTGGAGGGGGAGTTGGTGGATTATGAATGATCTGAGCTGCTTGGAAAAAAGCTAAACAGTAGGCCTGTGTGAGTCAGCAGTGATCCGATCCAGCTTCGGACTGGGTTTCTGCCTTGATCCAGCTGAAGCAGCTCTGAAGCTTCAGAGCTGCCTTGGAGATCTGCCCATAGGGTATAATGGGGAATCAATGAAATATCTATAACTTTGTTGTTTTTTTTGTCTGATTTGGATGGAACTTGCAGAATTGGTAGCCTCTGCTGAGAACATGAAACCTGCCAAGTTGCAAGAAGATCAGTGCAGGGGTTTGGGGGGAACTGTACGCCAAATTCTTGAAAGCCAAACTCCTGTCACATCTATGTGTTACACCACAGGCAGGTCATAACTGCAGGGCTGGTAGCTCTTACTGAGGTCACAAAGCCTGCCAAGTTTCAAGATTGGTGCAGGGGTTTGTGGGTAACTGCACCTCAAGCTGCGGAGAAGCAAAACTCGTGACATGGGTGACCCTGTGTATGTTAAGGCGCAACGGGGTGACAGCTGCAGGGATGGTGGCCCCTGCTGCAGCCATGATGCCTGCCAACTGTCGAGGAGATCAGTGCAGGGGGGTTCTGGGGCCCTGCACCCCTAGCTGCTGACAGGCAAAACTCCTGACATGGGTGCTTGTGGGACTGACAGTGTCTGTCTTGGGGCAATTGATTGTCTGTATTAATTATTTCCTCTCCTTAGTCTCTGCTTTTGTAGGTGCTAATTGATGGCAATTAACTGGCTACATTAGCTAGTTCCTGTGTATTGAGCTGGTCCCTGAGTGAATCATGATTGATTGGTAACTGGTAACACAGTAGCTTAGCAGCCAGGCCTGCAGTAGTCTCCTCTCCCTGCCCCAAGACAGACACAGTCAGTCCCACAAGCACCCAGGGCACCAGTTTTGTCTGTCAGCAGCTAGGGGTGCAGGGCCCCAGAACCCCCCTTCTCCAATCTCCTCGACAGCTGGCAGGCGTCGTGGCCTCAGCAGGGGCCACCATCCCTGCAGCTGTCACCCCGCTGCGCCTTACACACAGGGTCCCATGGCACCAGTTTTGCTTGTCCGCAGCTTGAGGGGCAGTTCCCCCCAAACTCCGGCACTGATCTTCTTGAAACTTGGCAGGCTTTGTGGCCTCAGCAAGAGCTACCAGCCCTGCAGTTTTGACCCCCCTGTGGTGTTACACATAGATGTTACAGGAGTTTTGCTTTCAAGAATTTGGGGTGCAGTTCCCCCCCAAACCCCTGCACTGACCTTCTTGAAACTTGGCAGAATTCATGCTCTCTGCAGAATCTTCCACCCCTGAAAATTTCATCCAAATTGGACAAAAAACAACAAAGTTATAGATATATTTTATTGTTTGCCCATTATACCCTATGGCCAGATCTCCAAGGCGGCTCCGAACTGCTTCGGGAAGCCTAACAAGGCCAGCGCCTCGACCCGGACATGCTGCTTCAGACGTCCGAAGCTTCTCCGGATCCAAAGCTCTGTCCGAACCCTCACACAGCCCTACTAAACAGACCTACTCTGTTGTCCTAGCAGCAGTGGGGAGGGCAAAGTGGAAATATATGGCATGGATGTGGGTACTCCTGGGTGCACCCCTGCTTCTGTGAGGAAAGTACAGGGAATGATGGAGCTGCTGTTTTAACCAGGAGGCTCTGACCCCATTCACCTATTACCAAGGACCACAGAGACAAAGCATCTGGGCGATGCCCAGGCTGCACTTAGAAGCCACTGAGGACCTTGAAGGAGAGTAGAATTTGGTCTGCTCTCTGCAGGCCCCTATCTCCATGCTGTGCCAGCTCTCTACACTGCTGTGGTCCTGGATGGGGGAAATGGGGAGAGAAGGACTGACTGGGTGTATTTGGGTGAGAAGGATTTTATGCCCATGAAAGCAGCTTGGTAGAGGCCAGTGGATGGCAGGTGAGCATGAGCAGCTCAGGGGGAGCTGGGGACTTTGGTGCCTGGGTAGACCATTTTGTGTGGAGCACCAAATGCCCGAATGAGGGGCTGGGTGTGAGTTCTGCCAGTGTGTGAGATCAGTGGGCATTGCCCATAAAAGCTCTTGCTTACTGTGGCCCTGACTGGCCATGCTCCTAGGGAGAAAGCCACCATCAGCTGCAATCCCTGCATAGACTACTCCCACCTGGTGCATGCAGTGGGACAAGGGAGGTGTCCCCCATCACACCAGTCTGCAGGGTTGGACACGCAGCATGCCATCTGACAGTGTGACACACCTGTTCCACCTCTGCTTCAGGTTTCCAGCATTGACTGAAGCACAGTCCTCCTCTGAGCTTCCCCAAAGGCAGTACAGCTCTTCACTGCCTCCTGCTCAGGCCTGCACCTCAGCCCTGTGTGACTAGTTATGAGACAGTTGCCACCAACACCATGGGTGCTGACACTGCAGGGACAGAACTGTCGCACTGTGCTCTCCTTTTGACTGTGTGTGTCAGTGCAGAGAAGGGCTGTCTGTGCTCACAGGTCTAAGTGAATGCACATTGACCAGACAGCTTGTCTGTATCCATTGTTTTGCAGTAGCCCCACTGCCCATTGCGTTGCCTGCCTCTATGCAGGTTTTGGTTCTCTAAAGCAGCTTTCTATCTCTCTCTTTCTCTGTGCTCCTTCCATTTCAGAGTTGACACACTGGCAGAGCTGCTGGAACTGGACCGGGTGAAGAGGACGAGCATGGTAGAGCAGAGGCTACTGTGTCTGGAAGAGCAGGTGAGGCAGACTTCCCCACGCAGAGGAAGTCTGTGTGACTAGTGAGGCTTTGGGTAAGCAGCCCAACCGAAAAAAAAAAAAAAAGGCGAGGAGGATTCAGTTTGGATGAAACAAAATTGAGATGTTTTGTTTTCATGTCAAAATGACCCCGCTATACACATAAGTTAATTTTCATTCAATGGGAAATGTTCTCTTTGACCCAAAGTGGGTCATTTCCTCATGGATGCTTGGGGGGGGGGGAGAACAAATGCAGTGAGAGGCCCCATTCACAAGACAGATGGATAAGGGAGGCTCTCTCTCTTGCACTGTCCACTTGCCCAGTGTCTAGAGCCCTCAGTCAAGATGTGGGTTCAAGTCTTACCACTACCTCAATGGACTTCTACACCCACATCTGCTAAGGAAGTGCTCCAACCCCCAAGCCTTTGTGAGGGAGAGGGGGAGACAGGGACCCCTCCCGTCAAAGCTGTTCCACTTTGCATTGATGGATCAAAGATTCACAGAAGCAGGGAGTAGTACCCGGGTGTTCCTCTTGAGACCCTCCTCCTGTCTGTGGCATTCAGGTGATTCACACAAAGTGGGACAGCTCCAGCACAAGAAGTGAAGCACATATCCTTACAGGATAGTGTATAGCCTTTCCTAGGACATTCAAGATGTGCACGTGAATCTCCTCAGCCTAAGGGATGGGGGTTGGGGGAGTTTGAGCTCAGGCCTCATCCATTTCTGTCTGCACCCTTGTATAAAAGGGGAGGTTCTCGTCCTCCTCTGGCAGCTTTGTGAATCGAGCCCTGAAAATTTGTTTTCCAGCTGAAACCATTTAGTGTAATTAACCTAAATTATCTAAGGTAGGAATTCAGGGAATTCCCTACGGAGTGACTGAGACTTCATTTTTCAGTGAACTCGCTCATCACCAAAAAAACATTTCCCAGCTGTAATAGAAAGAAGCATCTGGAGACTTGAACCTGTCACACACCTGAGTGGAATGGACTGTGCCCAAGACTGGGTGGCAGTGTCAGGAGTTTAGGGGACAGGCTGTGTCCGGGACTACCAAGAAATCTGGGAAACCTTTCCAGGATTTTCAGAGAGCTGTAAATTCATCTCAAACTGAATCCCCACCTCTGCTGTCCAGGAAACCTCTCCCATAAGGGAAGCCATGGACCCTCCCTCTCTGCCTCCCCTCCAAACTGGGCACTGGGAAGGAGATCCTGGTAGAAAGGTGGCTTTCACTGACTGTCTTCAATACTTTGAAACAGATGCTCCAGAGCGCCAAGGCCCTGAACTGGATTGTCCAAGCCCTGTACAGGAATGGATATGGGCTGGAGGAGGATGCTCCCCCCATGAGTAAGTTCAACAGGTCTGTGGCTGCACAGGTACATGAAAGGGAGTGTGAGCACAGAGCATCCTTTGCCTTCTGGGACCTGGTTCTCCACTGGCTTCTAAAGGATTGACGCTGGTATCACTCCTGCTTTTCTGCTGAGGTCTCTCCTGACCATTCCTGGCAAGTCTCAGGAGCTCACATGTGCTAAATAGCCAAAGCAAACTGCACATTCTTGCATTTCCTTTCCTCTGCAGGATTGTGGATCTGCTTGGAGTCCTGGAGCCATGGTGGGAGGGGGAAGGTTGTTCTCAAATGGGCTGAGTCAGCTTCCTCAGCTTGGTGCAAGTTTCTTCACCAAGAGCATGGACAGAAGCATGATGGTCCCAAAGACGTGGCTTGCCTGCACAGGCTCCATGTCTCCAGTGTGCTTCTTGGCCTGTGCCTAGGGCCACTCTGAGCTGGCTGTAATGCCTCACTTTCAAGCCTTGAGTGAGGTGGGCTTGGCACAGAGTCTGTGCAGACTTGGCCTCAGGGCTGGAGCTCCTCCAGGTTGGGCTGGGCATGCCAGTCACTTTTCCCATCTACCTGTGAAGGCACCTCTTGCCCTTGCTCCAGGCCTCTCTCTTTTTCCCATCCCCAAATGGGCTCTGGTTCTCCTCTGGAGGGTCCTCTCCTCTCTTTTCCCAGCTGCTGGGGAAGCTTGGAGGCAGCTCCTAACCTCCCACCTACCCCCAGCTCTCTGTGTTGACTTTGCTCTCAGCACCTGCTTCCACCCTCCACAGATGTGCAGGCCATATGATGGGGCGGAGCAGGGGCTGCAGCACCAGGCATCTGGGACAGCGGGAATAAACAGGGAGTCCAGTGCTGACCTCTCATACAAACTACCTGTCACCACTTGGCAGGCAAAATTCTGACTGGAAACCACTGGGTATAATGGGATTTTGTCCATTGCTTCCAGTGAGCTCTGGGCAGTGAGGAAAGCCATGCTGTTGTGAGGATACCCCCAAATACCCCCATAGCTTTACCTCCTAATGCCTCTTGGGTCTCACAGTTCCCTTTCTGCTTTGTGGGACCTTGTCTGTCTGTGCTTGTCTCAGTCCCCAGCAAAATGCCTGAGGTGAAGGACTATGACTCGGAAGAGAAACCTCAGGAGATGAAGTCCATGTATCACGTGAATGCCCGCAACTTCCTATATCCTAGCTCCTACACCATCCGCTTCCCGGTGCCGGACGAGAAGGTGCCCTGGGAGGTAGGAGTCTTGGCCCACGGGGAGCAGGCCCTGAGCCTGGGAGATGCCACCTTGTAGGAAAGGGGCTCCACTTTTCATAGGTGTTGATGGAGGTAGGCTGGTGTTGTGGGCTGAGCACTGAGCAAGGAGCTGGGAACCGCTGTGTTCAGTGAGACGCTGCTGCACTACATGCTTTCATGCCAGTCACATAGACCAGGGGTCAGCGACCTACAGCCCACAGGCCAAATCCAGCCTATGAAGCTGGGACATCGGGGCAATTCAGCATTAGGTCACCAGGCTGGACTCGATGATCTGCAAGGTCCCTTCCAGCCCATAATAATCTATGAATAGGCAACACAGAGGGAGGATGTGGGGGCTGCTGGACCTAACTGCATTAATTCGGCCTGCTCTTCCTTAAAGGTTGCTTACCCCAGGCTTTCTATTAGGCCACCAATATCAAACTTGGAGCTTCCATCCACATTTAGGCCTGTAGATAAGGGGCCCCATTATCAGAAGTCAGGGGGAGCCACAGGGGCCCAGGACCTCAGATTTTAGCTTGAAACCTCATTATACATTCAGATACCTGTCCTTAGGTACCTCCATCTGAAATGTGGGCCTTGTCCTTGCCTGTGTGTAGTAGAGAGCAGCTGCTACTGATCCTCTGCATGGGTGTATAGGTTAGCAGAGAGAGAATCTCAAGAGCACCTAAGTGAGTTAGCAGCTGGATTTTCATTTTCTAAAGGGATTCAGGTACTTTGGTGCTCAAGATTTATGGCAAATCCCTGAGAATTTGACTCCTCTGTACCTAGATCTCTTCTAAAAATGGTCTGCAGACTCCTTAGTTACTTGAGTGCCTTTGCAAGTGTTATCCAGCATGCTGTAGATGAATAACATGGCCATATTTCAGTGTGCAAGTGGCGCCGCCTTTCTCTCAGTCTCACCAGCAGCCAAGGGCTCAAGAGTGGGTGCTGGGCATGAGTCTGGAGCAGCCTAAGGGCACACTCTGGTGTTGGAATATACCAGCAGACTTGGGGAGGTGGGATGCGCTCAGTCCCGGCCTTGACAAGACCTGCAAGATAGGCCTCCTTGCATCTTTCTGGAAGACCAGCATATACCTGATGATCCTGGCCTGAAATTCTCAGCTAAGGAAACAACTCTGTCTGGACCACATCCTGTCTGTCTGGGAACAGGGCTCTGGCTGCACACTCACAATCTCCATGCCCCAACTCAGCCATTACTCAGTCCCCAGGGGTAGGACCGGAGAATTTGGCCCACGTTACCTTCCTAAGTCAGAGTGGTGTCAACAGTGGAGGGCCAAAGTCTCTGCTTCACAGAGTTAATGCAGAGTGAGGCAGAAGTAGAGGGTCCAGCTGGTACCTGGTGGCAGCTCCCTGATTTCCAACCTGGTCTCCAACCCAGGGTGCAGGTCAGAGCAGCCAGGAGTGCCCATGCTGTCTCTGGCACTTCCTGCTGTGCTGGTAGCCAGAGGGAAGAGGTCCAATGACACCAAAGCCATGTGTGCTGAGGTCTCAGCTTTCTGTGCTACTGGAGAGGAGCAAAGCAGGCTGAGAACTTCCCTAAGTGTCTGTGCCATGAGCCAGGACACATAGGAGGCACTTGGCTTTCAGCTGTCACCTAGGCACTTGGCTGTCTCAGGACATTGGGTTTCATTTGGTGTCAGCTGCAGTGCTCCCAAGGCCAGTGGTGGGCACAGGCTGGGGTCCCCATAGGGAGTCTTTTGCCAGCCCTGCAGCTCTGACCTGGAGCCCAGTCCCCTTCATAGAGCCTCTGGCTATGACAGGACTGGGTTCCAATGCAGCACCAAGCAGTGGAGGTGCCCATCCTGTGTCCCATCAGGGGCTAGTTCCCCAGGATCAACTCAAAAGAGACCATGGGGCAGTGAGCTGGGCTGTGCTGGAGCCATGGGAGGGATGCCCAGGCTCAGGAGCCATCGTCCCCTGGGAGGCTGAAGGGAGCTTTGTGCACTGCAGGTGGAGTTCCAGATCTATCAGCCACCCTTCTTCACTGCAGACAGGAAGGACAAGGCTGCCTGTGACCCTCTGGGACAGTGAGTGTCAGATCTGCTTGCCTCTTCCTCTTCAGTTCCCCCCCACCCTTCACCTCTCCCTCTTGGTCCCCCTCTGCCACCCCCTGCTCTGTTTTCCAGCTCTGTGGAGTCTCTGCTGAAGATCAGCTTCAACACGATGGATGGACTGGTCAACCGGCAGAGCTTCCATGGCACCTACGACATCCAGGAGGGGCTGCCGCTGTGAGTGAGCTGGGCAGGGTGGGGAGTGAGGGTGCTTCACAAGCAAAGGTCTCCAGAGCAAAGCACGCCTGGCTCATTGCCGCTCTATGCTTCAGTTTCACCGCTTCCCTGGGGAGAGGTGGGGAGGGGGAAGTCATACCCATCACAGCCCAGTGTGACCCCTGGAATCCCACAATGCAGTGCACTGCCCAGCTGCTCTCCCTTTGTGTCCCTGAGCCTGGCTGTTGCATGAGCAGCTGCAACATGCCCCGTGCTGCATTAGGGGCAGGCCTCACAGTCCTGGCAGGCTCCCAACCTGGCCCTTGCTGAGGCAGGAGTCCTTGCCCCTGAGCAGAGCTTTCAGGTTCCTTTGAAGAATAACAGGAAGATGAGGAAGTTCCTCTGCTGTAAATGAGGCCTTTGTTCCCTGCAGGGAGCACTGTACCCCAAAGCACCTGCTCTTCAGTCAGCCAAGGCCTCACAGCCGGTCACAGAGCAAGGATTGCTGAGGCTGGTTGGCTCTGGTGGCCGGATTAGGGTTCCTGGAAAACTCAGCATTGGCTGTTTGCCATGCAAAAGTTGCCTGTTGGTTACAGATGTGGGGCAGGCACTTGGTGGTGGCTTTTCATTGCCTTCACAAACTCAGAGCAAAGTGGGGGTGGCATGTGCCACAGCTGGGACTGAGTTCATGGACTGGCACAGTGAGGGGTGAAAGGATTCAGAACAGACAGCAGTCGGGTCTTCTTGGGCTAAGCCAGCTGAGCAGGCCCAAAGAGCACCAGGGGAGAGGGCACAGCTACACCACGCTCCCAAGGAACAAACGGGGGCGTTGAGGAAGCAGACCCCGAACACCTCCTCTTTCTCCTGTACTGTTCTCCTTCTGCTCCTCACAGCCAATATAGATCAGGGTAGTCTTCCCGCTTCTACTGCCTTAAAGGGACTGCACCAGTCAGGAGTGAATGAGAGGAAAAAATAACCCTCCCTGGAGAAAGAAGTGTTATCCACTATTGCAGTCTGCTTGGTGCAGGGCAGACTTGTTATTCAATGTGCTTGGGAGTTTTTGCTCTCCTTAAGTTTTCTGAATGGCTGAGTCCATCTCGGGGCAGGCTCTGGCTACCCAGTTCAGAGCTAAATTCTGTGGCAAGTTTGTCTGTGTAAGCATACTCTAGGAAAATTAATTTGAATGAACTCTTAAAGGAGACTAGGTAGACTGCATTAAACTTCTTCATGGACTCTCTTTGGAATTAAAGTGGCCTTAATATAAGTCAATTTATTTCATTTCCAAGATGAGCAGAATGAAGGCAGCTTTAATGGTAACTAAGAGTATCGCACAGGGGGTTAATCCAGTTTAACTAGTTTGGATCACGTCTTTAGCTAATTCATATGAATTTTCCTGAATGCTTTTGTGTAGACAAGCCTCAGTCCTGGCTTATGGAGCACTGAATGAAAATGGTGTTACTACACTGGACTCTTTTTTTCCCCTTGAGTTAATGTAGTGCCAGTGAATTGGGGGTGGTTGATACGTTTGTAAAGGCCAGACTGGACATTACCCGTGTTGTGAAGCAGGAATGATGGGGCTGTTCACACCAGCCTTTACAAACATGTGAACTCCTGGGAAATCACTGGTTATCCTTTAATGTGGGGTCAAAAAATCCAGTGTAAACAACCCCATGAACATCACAGCTGATTTGACACTTGGAAATATTTCTGCCTAGTGCCCACTTTCACTTGGTGACTTTCTCTGTGTGAAAGCAGAACTTCTGGGCCTGGGGCTATGTTTGATATTGTGGAAAATGCCCCAACTGATCCTAATGTGACCGACTTTGTGTCACTGTGCCCTAGAAACCTCAGCACCAAGAAAGAAAATGCTGCTGCAGAGTTTTCCACGGGGAAATGGGTTATGGCATAAATATTAATGAGAGATGCAGTTAACCATGTTAATCTGAAGTCGGACACAAGGCAGGGTAAATTTTGTACCTTATGTGGTAGGACAGTAGGGGGTGCTCCTGCTTTGAGCCACCCACCTTACTGTGGCTGACCAAGAACCATGCTTCAGGTGCCTTCCCCAGGGTGCCTATGTCCAGCCATCCCCCTTCCAGAAGCACACCTGCAAGCCTGGGGTAGCCACTGCCACCACCCGGGCTTTGGTCTTTGTTGGAGCTCTGTGCCCCCCCAGGATACACAGACCTTGTGGACCTTGAGGGTGCTTAACCCTCTGTGAGATTTTTGGGGTGCTTCCTTTAGCCTGAAGCATTCACAAGCTGCGTTGTATATAGGAGGAGTGGTCCCCCAAGGCTGATCCTTCCCTCTTAAGCACACACTGCAAGGGGTGCTTAGACAGATAGATTTATTGATTTAAAGAGGGATGGGGTGTGGAAAGCATATAAACCACAGATTGTTGAAAGGGGAACTACCTTGAGCAAATCAGTATGGGCTTGTTTAGCCCTATTGCTACACATCTAGAACACTCAATCCTAAATTACTAGCTAGGTTTCCGGTAGGCTACTCACAATTCCATCCAGAGACTCTGGAGGCCACATGGCTCGCGGCTGCACTCCCAGAACATGTCTGTCCCTTGTCCAGGAAGAAGGGACCCTGTATATACTTGTTGTGACCTCATCACTAAGTTCCAACCAGCAGCAGACCCATTGGCTGCTGACTGGTGCTTCCAAAAGACATCACCTTCCCAGGTAAGAGGACTAGTCACATGACCTGCAGTGGCGGGACCTCTTAAACAAAGAAAGAGAGAGTTACCCGTTCCCTATGGAATTAACAACCCTGTTACTTAGGAGACCAGGTGAATCCAGCTGCCAGAGTTTGTAACCAGAGAGGGAGGGTTTGGGCTGTAGCCCTACAGCAGTGAGACAGGCAGGCAGAGAGGTTGATTTGTCCACACTTTATAGACTAACTAAATCAGAGCTTTTGTGAGTCCTTTATTGACAGAGTAGAAAACGAGAAAAAATGTGGAACTATTCCCACCTGCTAACACGCAGCCCATTGCTCAGGACACCACCACTCTGAACCCTTGCCTAGAAAGCACCATGTCATATACTTTCCAACTGGAAAAAGTTGTAAAGTTTTATTAGATGATTTTCCAGGAGTTGTTTTGAGCAATTGTTCTTTGCTTCCTGGAATATTAAGAGGTTCCAAGAAGCTAAAAAAAGGAGTGGAAACAACATGCGTCTTTGTACCAAACTATTCTCAGCATCTTTGGCGCTAGGCGATGTATGCATGTAGTGCTTGTGAAATGTGCTGTTGGGGTTGAGAGAAAAAGCTCTGGGTCATATGACAAGGCAGGAGAGCCAGCAGTGGGATCTCAACACCTCTCTGGCTTCTTCTGTGCTAGGAATCCCATGGGAAGGACGGGCCTACGAGGCCGAGGGAGCCTGCGCTACTTTGGGCCCAATCATGCAATGCACCCTGTTGTGACTCGGTGAGTGAAATGGAGGCTTGCACATCTGGGCATCATTCTTCAAGTGAGTTGAATGGAGCAGCACCCTCCCCCAGTGAGGCAGGAAAATCAGCACTGTAACTCACTGGGCAGAAGACCTTTATACACAGCAGTGTGTCAGAGGTTCCTGTTCCTATTTCACAGACCCTGGTGCCCTCGTGTAGCAATTTTATCTGGCCCATTTAAAGATCCAGAGTCTGCTACTTCTTTTACGTCAGCTTTACCATGAGGCAAGGGAAGAGCTAGCCAGGATAATAAATCCCCACTTGTCCTTGTGATTTTTGCCCTGCAAATGCATCTTCAAAGCACTTTACAGTCATTACCTCTCACCATGCTCTAATAGGATAAGTATCACATCCCATTCTATAGATGGGGAAACAGGGATGTAGGGACATGAAGGGATTTGCTGAAGACCACAGTGAGTCAGGGGCTGAGGAAGATTTTGCGCTCAGGTGTCCCTGCTGCTAGCTAGCCTATGCTCAGCTATAGGGACCAGGCTTAACTCCTTAGTATGGGCAGCTGATTTTATCTTTGTCATCCTCAAGGCTGACCCTGGAAAGACATCTTACCTTCCCTCATAGGCAAGAGAGGAAGCTGGGAGTGTGAGACCTCCGCAGGGACAATCCCAGAGAGGGGAGGTGGGGTGCTGTTAGCGGATGGGTCTCTGAACTCTCTTTATCCACTGGCTTTCCCTGATGGGCGGCGGAGGTGATGGAGCAGGGTCCTAGCGTGGTGCAATGCATCTCTCTCTCACAGCTGGAGAAGGAACACAGATGGGCTGATTTACAGGAAGAATTTGAAGAAAATGTTGGAAGTCCTTGTTGTCCTGTTTCCCTTGTCAGACCACTGGGCTCTGCCTGGGGTAAGAGTCAATGAGACAACCAGCTGGACGGGGACTAGAACAATGTGCTGTTCACCTTCCTCCCCACCTGGCTGGGATCCTGAGGGGTAGGGTAGGACAGTCCTTTTGTCTTTTATCTGTACTAGTTTTACCACAACTTCTACCCTTGTTCGTGGTGCCTAGTCTTTTGGAAAGCCTTGGCAAGCCAATGGCCTTAGTAAATTGTGGGGGCAGTAAGTTCCAAAGGTTCATGAGCTTATGGGCAGGGACGTGATTTCATGCATGTTTTCACTCTGTGGGACAGTGCATGCTCACTCTCCAGACCAGTGTCATACCTGGTTCAGTAACATCTACTGTCTTTGCAGTGGTCATGGGGTCTGTTCCCATGCTAGGGGCAGGGAGGAGTCCCAGCTGACAGGGCCCAGTTTTGAGAACCTGGTCTTGTACAGGGGTCACTGGAGCCAGGCGAGTCACTGCCGCTGAAGCTGAAGCACGTGCTAAGACGGGAGTTTTGGACCCAGTTCCAGAACCTGCTTAACCAGGGCACCGAGGTACGTGGGTTGCTCCTGCGGGGCATAGAGCCTGGATGTTTCTGCAGGGTTGGTGTCAAGGGGTTGTGACTACAGCATCTGTAGATATACCTGGCACATGGTGGCACACGCCAATGACTTGATGACATCTCTGGAGCCCCCACTAGACTCAGGTGGCACAGACCTAGACTGCTGCACCATGACTGCTGTTGTGCCCTATGTTAGTGCTGGCCAGTGCTGCAGTCACACCTCTCACTGCAGGGTAGACACAGCCTAAGATGGAGGTGTCAAACATATAGCCCGCAGGCTGCATCCAATCCACAGAGCTGTGTCATCTGGGCTGTGGGGCTTCTGGAAAGGCCAGGAGTTTGAGGGCAGGGTGAGTTGGGGCAAGGCCTCCTGGCAAAATGCAGGGTATGGAGCTCCAGTGGGGAAAACCCATTGATTCTCCTGCAGCCCGCCCAAGGCACAGATACTCTACCATGGAATTAGCATTCTTGGGCAGCACCAAAGGAAGACCACAGTCTTCAGATAGGGTCAGAGATAGGGCAGTTGGGGCCTGCAGTTACCTTTGCCTTGGCAGCCACCCATGGGCCAAGTAGGTCTGAGAAAGTTTATCCCTATCAGATTGACATGTGGCTCTGGCTGTTGCTGTCCTGTATTATGCTCTGGAAGTGAACCCAGACAACCTCAGGCCTGACCTCAAGCCCAGAGCAGCCAGTGGACAGGCTCCTGTGACTCCAGCAAGCCCTGGATCTCTCAGTCCTTTTTCCAGCTATGCAGCTGTCAGGCAGCTCTGTCCTGCTAGCCCATTCACAGCTGCAGGAGCCATATTTGCTCCCTAAGAGTGTCAAGCCCTACAGAGAGGTGACCAGGGAGCAGAAGCCACGTGACAGCTGACACCCTCCTAACTCAGTGAAACGTCTCTCCTGCCTTGAGGGGCCCTTCCCAGCTGTCCTCTCTCCCTTTACAGATATACAAGGGCTACGTTGATGACCCTAGGAACACGGACAATGCCTGGATTGAGACCATCGCTGTCAATGTGCACTTTGAAGATAAGAACGACATAGAGATGAAGCGGATGAACTCGGTAAAAACTCCTGCTTTCCGGCTTCCAGGTGAAAGGGCCTCACTCCCAGCACAGTTCAGAGAAAGAGGCTCGTTGAAGGCTGTAGCCTGGGCCCAGCAAAGACGGTGAAACCTCAGAGTTCAGTGCATGACCTAGCTGTCCCCAGTCTGTGTTGATGTAGCCATGATCCCTGCCCGGCACCTTGTGGTCTCAGAATGGTGGTGAGGTCCACTCTGGTTTTCTCTCTCTCTGTGGGTTGAGGGGGACCCAACTATGAGGGGAACCAGCCTGGGGAATGCACAGGTATGAGAGGTCTCCTGGCTGGGGTTTCAAAGGCTATTAAACGCCACATGGGTGCCTCTAGACTGCCTTGTGGTAAGACAGCTGCCCCTTGGGGAAGGATGGCCACTACAGTTGATTATGGAAATGTAGAGCCAGGGTTTTATCCAACAGCCCCCAGTAGCTGCGGTGCCCTAAAATCCCATGGTGGGTGGTGTTGGGAGTGATGGGTAATAGGGATCCAGAGAAAGCATCTTGTCCATATCTGAGCTGTCCCATGCCATGCTCTACTGTTTTCCCTTTGCAGTTTCTCCAGGGGCTGGACCCAGAGGTCTGCATCCGCTGGCAAGTGGTGGATAAGAGGATCCCCCTGTACACGAACCACAAGGAACTCCTGCAGAAGGCATCTGCCCTCCTGGGTGCCTATTACTGACTTAATCACCACTGCCATCAGGGATGTTTTTTTCTGGATCCAGGAGATGAGCTACTTTTGTCTCAGTCTCCAGGCTGGGCCTTCCAGCTTGTCACTTGGCCTGACCCACGGGGCCCAGTGAGACGGTGGGTCCCGTGTGATTCTATGCGACTCTTGCTTAGGTACCTGGAACACTTTGGCAAGAGGGACTGTCCTCCAGGCCAAACTGCCTCACACCGCTCTGCTGAGGCACAACAAACCTGGCCAGTAACTTCCCCTGCTCTCCCAGGCTTGGTGCTTTCCTGAGTAGAAACATATGCTTTGGCTGAGTGGCTTTGTTTTGTGCTCCCAAATGGGAGACTTCACTCATTTGCCTTTTGAGGGGTGGGCCAGGTTCTCAAGATAACAAGCCAATGTCTTGACTCACAGTGGGCACGTCTACATGTGCAGTTCATGCAGCTGAATAAACTCCAGTGCAATTTGAGCTGGATTAAAGTAATCTGGATGTCACCAGCTACATGTGTTTAAGCACAGTAATTTATTCCGCCATCATACCTGTGTCTGATGGGACTATCTGACGGCACAGTAAATTAGTCTACACGAGCCTAATTGCTGTGCACATGTAGATGGTGATGGTTTATTGTGTAGCAAATTAGTCTACTGTGTACTAAAGCATACATGTAGATGTATTCAGTGTTAGCCAGGGGCCCTGGTTTCTATTACCTCCTCTATCACAGACATTTTAAGTAAAGGTTGGAGCAAGGCTTCTAAATGCCTTTAGAGATTTGGGCCTTGGTCTCTCTGGGTCTCAGTTTCTCCTCTGCACAACTTGAATAAGTCTTGTAAACTCCCTGGGGCAGAGACAGCCTCTCATCATTTGTTTGCACAGCACCTAGCAGGGCCTTCATCTCCACAAGGGCCTCTGTTTTCTCCTGTCACACAAACAACAATGTGAACAATGCGAATGTGAACAAGCCCCTTTTTGCTTGTAACTCAACCCCTCTCCCTGCCTCCATTTTCCTCAGAAATGAGCATCCCAATCTATCCACACTCATTCTCCTGAGCTGAAATGCTGGTCCAAACATCTCCTCACAGATAGGTGAAGTGAGACTATTTGAATCCATCCACCCCTTTCATTCTCAGCACCGTCAATCTTTCCCTCAAACTTTTGCTGCTGCTGCTACCTGTGACAGCTAGGGTCATGCTTCCCTGGGGCCTAGAAGAGCAGGCTGGAAGTGCAAGCAGCAGGCCCCTACCTTCTCCAGATGCCCAGTTGTTCAGCTTCTCCTGGATAACACATAACTGGAAGTTGGCCAGGGTTTCACAAATCTCCTGCCATTTCTATGGTCTGCCCAAGGCACTACACTAGACATTTAGAGCCCTCCATTCCACCTGATCATGCCCACAGGGCTCACCTCTGACTCCTGTGTACATGCCTTTGTAAAACACTTTGGGATCTCTTGGTCTGAAAGCCTCTTTAGTGTTCCTGTGAGCCAATAAATCTGCTTCTGCCCACCTAGGCTTGTTGCCACCTCTGATTTTGACTTGGGAATATAGACTGGGTTATGTCCCGTCATATGCTATAAAGGCATTAATCCCAAACGACTTTGAGTGTCTATGGCTGCTATTCATCTATTTATTGCTATATACCTCTGTTCAGATACCTGAGAACCCTTTGAAGGCCCAGCATCCTAACTAGCTTTGGTTAAGAGCCGTGTTGTAGCTGAGCCTGTTCTTTGGTGTAATGCAAGCCACCTTCTTCAGATGCTGAATGCCACTTTTTTGGGTAGACAGAGCTGAACAGTCATTCCTGAAGCTATGATTGAAAGTGTGCCCCCCTCCATGCACACAGGCATACATGCACATCCCTATGTGCATGCATGCCCCTGAGCAGTAGAAAGTGGCTGGCAGTGGAATAAATGTTCTATGGCTTAGGAAATCCAACTCCAGGGGCTGAGGCTGCAGCTTCTGGTTTTGAATCTCAGCTGTCAAAGGGTCAAAGTTGGAGATGTGTGTGTATAGTAGTGACGTCTGAAGCAGGGGGATTAGGCCATGAGTGACCCTCCTGATGGACTTTATTGGGAGTCCTTTCTGTGAACGCACCTCAACAGAAGGTCATGTTCCTGATGAAACTGTTCGGAATTGATCTTGGATCCTGCAGTTCCTATACAGGAGTGACCCCTTTGTTCACACCCTTTCACCATCCCAGCCCTTCCAGGGCCGTCATTCTGAACAGGCTTTTTACCAGAGCCGAACAAGCTATCCTCATTAAAACGTGGTTGAAACAAACCCCTAAACAGTTTATCTATAAATGTGTGGAAAGAATGTCTGTAAAACCCTTTCAGCCAGTCAGCTCCCTGCAGTTCACGAAGACTTCCAGTGTATACTTTTTTTTACGACTATGGCTGTTCTTGACGGGATTCTTATTTCTATCCCTTAGTCTCTGACCAGTCAGAAACTCTTCTTTCCCCATTGGTCCACTGATCAATAGAAACCGACAACAAACATGAGACGTGGAGTGTGGATTTTAGCATTTGCAAAGGGTGCCGGAATGATGATTTATTTAATGCATCATCTAACTCAATAAATACACTATTAACTAAAACCAGCAGTTCATTATGCTTGTTTATTAACTGATTGTTCCTGAATTTCTTCAGTTTCTGAACTTCTTTCTGACAGACCTAGGTCCCCACTTCAGCAATTACTCATAATTCTACACTTTAAATGTTGGTATTTATTTAGACAGCTGCAAAGAATAAAAATACGATCTAATAGAGTTGGTTGTTAATGGAATCAGTCAGCGTCCCATTTTGGTGTGCAGCTTCCAAAATAAATGGCTCTGTTTCACCTCACCTCTTAGGTGTCAGCGACTTGGATCCCATTAATGTTATTACTTGCATTGTGAATAGTCATGCTGTCTCTGCATAGTTATTAGGGTAGGAGCTTTCTTCTCAGAATAATGACTAATTTAAACACTCGCACACCCTCAGCTCCACCAATACCAAACCAGCTTGCTTGCAAATTCATACATGACAATTTACTACAGAATGCGCAAACATGTTGTGACAAGTTCAGAGCAAATCTGAGAAGCTGTTTAGAAAAGAGAGGAGTTCCCAAACTCCAGCTCTTTTTTTTTTCATTATATTTGCCTGGTTACATCTCAGGCAGGTTTTTCCATGCAAAATGTCATTTGAATTTCCTTCTTCCTTTCCATCTGGAACGGTGCCTTTCAGTGTTGTCTGGTCTTTTGGAGGGTTTTGAGCTGATAGTGTCAGTCTGGCCGAGGATACAGAAAATTCTGCAGAATTCTGTTCTGAGACAACAGACCCAGGGATGTTGGTGAATACTTGGGTCTGTGGAAAAATGAGTCCTTAGTAGTTACCTGGCCACTGCGAGCTACAGTGGCAGCTTTTTCCAGGTAATGTAGCTTGGGCCTCCTCCTCCACTGATGGAAATCTATGCTGCATCGTTGATGGTTCCTGCCACATCAGGATCTGGCCTGCTGTTTGTCATATACACCTGAGGAGGAGGCATCCTAGTGATACAGTACTGCCCTCAAGTGCTGCCCACCAACCTCTTCAGGACTCACTGCCTGAGCACCCGGAGTGCCTGGGAACTCATGTCTGGATTAGGACAAAAAAGAAAGAGCTATGTTCATCGGCCACAGCAGGGTACCTGGCAGCCCTCCTGCGGTGCATTCAAGTGGCCTACAAGATGGAGCCAGGTTGTGCTGAAACTGAGTACTCATTTTAAGACACCCGTATGTTTCTAGACCTTGGGCTTGTGAAGCAAAAAATTTAAATATGAATCAAGTATAAGCCGATGGCATGAGTCTGCAGAGAGCCTAAAATAATGGCACTGAGCTATGAATCCCCGGCCTTTGCTTGCTTTTAGCCCGGCAATGATGCTTCATGTTATTGATGATTTCACAGATGGTCCCTGGTGTCTGCAGTATAGCCAAGATGTGACTTTTTCACCAAGATAAGGGCATCCTGGTGCGTGGCAGTGTAAACACTCAAGGTGGGAGGAAAAAGTCTCTGTCCCATACAGCTCAGCTCAGACTTTGTCATTCAGGGTCAGGACACTGGGCAAGAAAGAGGAAT